>NW_025745299.1:20000-32917 GCF_021184085.1 Oncorhynchus gorbuscha | reverse complement strand
CCCCCTCTTCACCCCTCCATTTCCTAAACTATCTTTTATCTCCAAATAAACATGGCATACTTACTGCAGACATTATACAACACACACACACGCCTGCACACATGCACGCAAACACACACACCCTTGCACACACACACTCGCACACACGTTCACACACGCACGGGCGTACACACACACACACGCTGTGATATGAGCCACATGGGGGATTAACAATGCATAACAGATAAATATACCATGTTTTGAAGCAGTGCGTCTGTTCACTGCTCTGAGAGAATCCCCATAATCACTGATCTGGAATCAGCTTATTCTTCCCCAATCCTTCTCCCAAACATTAGAAGGTAGCAGACTAAACTGACTGTGGATCAGCTCTTAGCTCAGTGTGTAATGTCACGTAATGGTCAATAGAGCAGATCAGAGCAGCTGCGGAGATGCCTTCACTGGCTAGTATGGTTTCTTACCGTAACAGGGACAGTCAGAGGAGAGGCCCACACACACACAGCTCTTCACCTATACCATGTACTCCTCTCTACTCCTTCCTCTCTACTTCCTCTCTACTCCTTCCTCTCCACTTCCTATCTACTCCTTCCTCTCTACTTCCTCTCTACTCCTTCCTCTCCACTTCCTATCTACTCCTTCCTCTCTACTTCCTCTCTACTCCTTCCTCTCCACTACCTATCTACTCCTTCCTCTCTACTTCCTCTCTACTCCTTCCTCTCCACTTCCTATCTACTCCTTCCTCTCTACTTCCTCTCTACTCCTTCCTCTCTACTTCCTCTCTACTCCTTCCTCTCCACTTCCTCTCTACTCCTTCCTCTCTACTCCTTCCTCTCTACTCCTTCCTCTCTACTCCTTCCTCTCTACTTCCTCTCTACTCCTTCCTCTCTACTCATTCCTCTCTACTTTCTCTCTACTCCTTCCTCTCTACTTCCTCTCTACTCCTTCCTCTCTACTTCCTCTCTACTCCATCCTCTTCCTCTCTACTTCCTTTCTATTCCTTCGTCTCTAATTCCTCTCTATTCCTTCCTCTCTACTCCTTCCTCTCTACTTCCTCTCTACTCCTTCCTCTCTACTTCCTCTCTAATCCTTCCTCTCCACTTCCTCTCTAATTCCTCTCTACCCCTTCCTCTCTTCCTCCTTCCTCTCTACTCCTTCCTCTCTTCCTCCTTCCTCTCCACTTCCTCTCTACTCCTTCCTCTCTACCTCCTTCCTCTCCACTTCCTCTCTACTCCTTCCCCTCTTCCTCCTTCCTCTCCACTTCCTCTCTACTCCTTCCCTCTCTTCCTCCTTCCTCTCTACTCCTTCCTCTCTTCCTCCTTCCTCTCTATTTCCTCGCTTCCTCCTTCCTCTCTACTTCCTCTCTATTTCCTCTCTTCCTCCTTCCGCTCTACTTCCTCTCTATTTCCTCTCTTCCTCCTTCCCTCTCTATTTCCTCTCTTCCTCCTTCCTCTCTACTTCCTCTCTATTTCCTCTCTTCCTCCTTCCGCTCTACTTCCTCTCTATTTCCTCTCTAACTCCTTCCTCTCTACTCCTTCCTCTCTTCCTCCTTCTTCTCTATTTCCTCTCTTCCTCCTTCCGCTCTACTTCCTCTCTATTTCCTCTCTTCCTCCTTCCTCTCTACTCCTTCCTCTCTTCCTCCTTCCTCTCTATTTCCTCTCTTCCTCCTTCCTCTCTACTTCCTCTCTATTTCCTCTCTTCCTCCTTCCGCTCTACTTCCTCTCTATTTCCTCTCTTCCTCCTTCCTCTCTACTCCTTCCTCTCTTCCTCCTTCCTCTCTACTTCCTCTCTATTTCCTCTCTTCCTCCTTCCGCTCTACTTCCTCTCTATTTCCTCTCTTCCTCCTTCCTCTCTACTCCTTCCTCTCTACTCCTTCCTCTCTTCCTCCTTCCTCTCTATTTCCTCTCTTCCTCCTTCCTCTCTACTTCCTCTCTATTTCCTCTCTTCCTCCTTCCTCTCCTCCTATTCCTCCTTCTCCACCTCCTTTTCTGAATATCTTTCTCTTCTCAAACTATTTTGTTCTGAACCACGACCTCATTCCTTTCTCCACCTCCTCTATTCTTCCTCCCTCACATTCTCCTCTTTTTCAAATCCTCATCTTCCTCCCTTTTTCCTCTCCCTTCATCCAAGACCCACCTCCTTCTCCCCCTCTACTCCTCCTTTTCCACCTCCTTCTCCCCCTCTACTCCTCCTGTTCCACTTCCTTCTCCCCCTCTACCCCTCCTGTTCCACCTCCTTCTCCCCCCTACCCCTCCTGTTCCACCTCCTTCTCCCCCTCTACTCCTCCTGTTCCACTTCCTTCTCCCCCTCTACTCCTCCTGTTCCACTTCCTTCTCCCCTCTACTCCTCCTGTTCCACCTCCTTCTCCCCCTCTACTCCTCCTGTTCCACCTCCTTCTCCCCCTCTACTCCTCCTGTTCCACCTCCTTCTCCCCCTCTACTCCTCCTGTTCCACCTCCTTCTCCCCCTCTACTCCTCCTGTTCCACTTCCTTCTCCCCCTCTACTCCTCCTGTTCCACCTCCTTCTCCCCCTCTACTCCTCCTGTTCTACCTCCTTCTCCCCTCTACTCCTCCTGTTCCACCTCCTTCTCCCCCTCTACTCCTCCTGTTCCACTTCCTTCTCCCCTTCTACTCCTCCTGTTCCACCTCCTTCTCCCCCTCTACTCCTCCTGTTCCACTTCCTTCTCCCCCTCTACTCCTCCTGTTCCACCTCCTTCTCCCCCTCTACTCCTCCTGTTCCACCTCCTTCTCCCCCTCTACTCCTCCTGTTCCACCTCCTTCTCCCCCTCTACTCCTCCTGTTCCACCTCCTTCTCCCCCTCTACTCCTCCTGTTCTACTTCCTTATCCCCCTCTACTCCTCCTGTTCCACCTCCTTCTCCCCCTCTACCCCTCCTGTTCCACTTCCTTCATTGCTGCACCCCTCTCCCCTCCTCCATCATCTCCATTTTATTTTTCCATCTACGTACTTCTCTTTCGTCCTCCTCCTCTCCCTGCATTACAGTCATATTGTCTATATTCTCGGTGAGTACGAGGGGAGTAAAGCTCTGATGTACTGCACTACTTCAACACTCCACTCGTCTAATCATTCCTCCCATTCCTCATTAAGTAAAGTGGGACACTTCTGTCGCAGTCTAGAGATGCCGTTTCCAATCCACCCGCCCACGCACTCTCTCACATCACACACACACGCACACACACACACACACACACACACACACACACACACACACACACACACACACACACACACACACACACACACACACACACACACACACACACACACACACACACACACACACACACACACACACACACACACACACACACACACACACACACACACACTTTCACATCACACACACACACCTTTTTTACTGTGTGTAAATAAACACATGGCATCTCAAGAATATACTGATAAAACATGATAATAAACATAAACCTTATAAACCTTAAAAGAGAGAGCCTTGCACACACACACACACACACACACACACACACACACACACACACACACACACACACACACACACACACACACACACACACACACACACACACACACACACACACACACACACACACACACACACACACACACACACACACACACACACACACACACACACACATGAAAGAGAGAGACAGAAACAGCTCACCCTTCCCAGACATCTATTGATCAGGCTCAGCCCAGGGGAGGACATATTCCCTGAAGTCAAATGTGCGCTATAACCGCCCTAGTCGTCTGATTTGGAGACCCATCCTATAATACAAACACCAAACCCACTGGGATGCCCCGACAGCCATGACACAAACCCTGCAAGATACGACAAAACTAATGACAGTCAGTCAGTATTACATGATGGAAACCTTTGGAATACACACATGCATACCAGTCCTACTGCAGTATTCAGCCTTCTGTTGCTCCACAACAGCTAACATAACACATCCTCTACTCTACTAACTCAGTCTAGCCTCAGCACATTTATTCAAATGGAACCTTTATTTAACTAGGCAAGTCATTTAAAAACGATTTCTTATTTGCAAAGACGGCCCTACTGCAGCCAAACCCGGCCAACGCTGGGTCAAATCTGCGCCGCCTATGGTAGTGATACAGCCTGGAATCGAATCAGGTCTGTAATGATGACTCTAGCACTGAGATGCAGTGCTTAGAGCCCTAGTTTAGAGCGCTAGCCCCAGCTAGCCTCAGCACTAGTCCCAGCTAGCCTCAGTACTAGTCCCAGCTAGCCTCAGTACTAGCCCCAGCTAGCCTCAGTACTAGCCCCAGCTAGCCTCAGTACTAGCCCCAGCTGGCTCAGTACTAGCCCTAGCTAGCCTCAGTACTAGCCCCAGCTAGCCTCAGCACTAGTCCCAGCTAGCCTCAGTACTAGTCCCAGCTAGCCTCAGTACTAGCCCCAGCTAGTCTCAGTACTAGTCCCAGCTAGTCTCAGTACTAGTCCCAGCTAGCCCCAGCTAGCCTCAGTACTAGCCCCAGCTGGCCTCAGTACTAGCCTCAGCTAGCCTCAGTACTAGCCCCAGCTAGCCTCAGTACTAGTCCCAGCTAGTCTCATCACTAGTCCCAGCTAGCCTCAGTACTAGTCCCAGCTAGCCTCAGTACTAGTCCCAGCTAGTCTCGGCACTAGTCCCAGCTAGCCTCAGCACTAGTCCCAGCTAGTCTCAGCACTAGTCCCAGCTAGTCTCAGCACTAGTCCCAGCTAGTCTCAGCACTAGTCCCAGCTAGCCTCAGCACTAGTCCCAGCTAGCCTCAGCACCAGTCCCAGCCAGCCAGCACTAGTCCCAGCAGCCTCAGTCACTAGTCCCAGCCAGCCTCAGCACTAGTCCCAGATAGTCTCAGTCAGTGTCCTGTCTTACCTGGTGAGAACAGTTTTCCTGGTGAACCATTCTTCACAGCATCCTAGACAGGCGCGGACTTGCTGCGCCTCGGTAATGACAACGGGGAGTGGGTTCCCAAAGCTGCTGCGGTTTTCCGACTGAGACACAGGGGAGGAGAGGGGGAAGAGATCCAGACCCAAAACGGAAAGAGAGACTGACTGTATGTCTGCGTTCTGGTGTCACTCTCTACTGATCCTGCTGCTCCTGATATGGCTGCTCCCCTCCTCTGTAGTGTCCTCTCTTTCTTTTTCCCTCTGTTGCTCTGTCAGGTCTGATCACTTATTTTCCAAAAGAGAGGGAGGGGAGAGAACTCAAAAAGGGAGGAGTGAGAAAGAGGAGGAGAAACAGAAAGGGAGAGTGAATTCCGTGGCCGTCTCTCTCCCTGCCGGAACGGGGAAGGGGCAGACTGACTCATCACAGACACAGTCAGCCAATGGGGTGATAGAACAGGGTGGGGAGACAGGGGGCGGGGTGAGGATCAGAGGGGAGGTGACCTTCCGCTGGTCTACAGAACTAGAGCACCGAGGTGGAAACGCCCCACAGAGAGAGAGAGAGAGAGAGAGAGAGAGAGAGAGAGAGAGAGAGAGAGAGAGAGAGAGAGAGAGAGAGAGAGAGAGAGAGAGAGAGAGAGAGAGAGAGAGAGAAGAGAGAGACAGAGAGACAGAGAGACAGAGAGAAAAGGGGAGGAGAGGGAGAAAGAAAAGAAAGGGGGATGAGAGAGGGGAAGAAGGGTAGTGACTCCCATACCAAACACCCTTTCATCTCAATCCCTAAATCTTCTCTCTAAGTGTTGAGACACTATCTTAATGGTTGCAATTTGAAGAGAACTATCTTAACTATAAGCAGTCCTTTTGGTGAGTTACAGGGGTATTTTCCATACTCTGCTAAGTAATCCACTCGCTATACTTTTATCTATGACCTAATAACAGTATTTGGGGAGTATGAAAAGTCTGCAGGGCGTCTTTGGTAAAACTAAAAACTGAATGAATGACTAATGCCAAGAAGCACATATTCATATTCATAGGTTTTCACAACTTCTGTTTGTGGGTAGCTCCTTTCCACTCTGTCCGTCCTCCTCCCTCTTCTGTGTCCCCCTGTGGTACAGGATTATAATCTGTCTGGAACAGATGGCCTCTCTATAATCCACCAGCAGGGAAGGCTACCCTGGATGAACTCTTCTCGCTCTACCGTTGCCTCTATCCCTCCGTCTCTTTGTGTTTCTCCATCTCTCTGTCCCCGACAAGTCAATGGCATGCATGTGACAACACTCTCACCGAATAAGCATGCCCGCTATGCCACAGGGATTTCAGAGTATTCCACAAATATTCTAGATCAAAGTATATGGTTTGGTATTGGTTGTCCATGATGAAACAATAGCTTGACTACTGTGTAGAAGGACAGAACGCTCTCTCCATCCATCAATATCTCTCTCCCACTGATCTCTCTCTCCCTCCTCTCACCCTCCTCTCTCCGGTCAGAGATAGACAGATGTCTCTCAGACTGTATGCCCTCACTGGAACAGTGTATGTGATTGAGAGAATCGCTGATCTCTCTGTCCGTTATTGATCTCTGTTGTGCAACGGTGGCGTTTATCGATAAGCTCAGTCCAGGGTTTAATGTCCTGGAAGTAGATCGATGTTGTTCCCGGTCTGATCTGAGTGGCCAGGCTCTGGATCGTTGACTCTGGTCTGGAAGGGTCAACAGGGTTAACAGTGGCCCTCTGGGCTTATGGTAGAAAGTCCAATAAGACAGAGTAGAGAGGAACCCTACACACTACAGGTGTATTAGGACGGATCCAGTAGTATTAACCATCACACTGTCTTTTACTACTTCAAAAGGCTCCTGCTCCCTTTGTGGAATACCAATACCACACTAATAAAACACAGCAGGGATATAAATCCTAAACACACACACACACACGAGCACGGACACACACACACACACACACACACACACACACACACACACACACACACACACACACACACACACACACACACACACACACACACACACACACACACACACACACACACACACACACACACACACACACACACACACACACGCGCGTGCACGGACAGACAGACAGACATACACACACACAAACACACACGCGCACGGACAGACACACGCTCCCTGAGCTTTGTTTTGACATGAGAGGATCAGCCCCACCTCTCTCCGCTCCATCACCATGGTAGCAGACACTTCCTGCTGACCTTCTGTTGGTTGTCAAGGTTTTGTGAATCTGAATCAAGGGCAAGGTGGATGCACAAAGCACATCCACGCGCATATGAGACTGTTAACTCACACATGCACACACACACACATCGATCAGGTCAGATCAGATTGTAGGTATTTCTTATTTCTGCTTGAATGTGTGTATCTGTGTCACACCCTCAGGGACAGCAAACACACACACACACACACACACACACACACACACACACACACACACACACACACACACACACACACACACACACACACACACACACACACACACACACACACACACACACACACACACACACACACACACACACACACACACACACACACACACACACACACACACACACAGACAGGACAAATATCCAAAGATCTGATTATCTACTATACCTATTGGCAGCAGATTACAGCCCAACCCATCCAAAACCAACAGGGAGTAGCCTAGTTAGAGGTTATAATCTGTAGATTGATCTGACCTGATCGATGGCCCCATGACATAAAACTGAGGATCAGATGAGAGGACAGAGACAGTTGGCTCTGATCCCAGGTCAGTCAGTAGGGTAACATAATGGAGGGCATATCTAATTAATGTATTGAACGAAGTTTCCTCTCTCTCTCTGTTTATCTCCTTCTGCATCTTCTTGCCCTCCCTCCCTCCCTCCCTCCCCTCCCTCCCTCCCTCCCTCCCTCCCTCCCTCCCTCCCTCCCTCCCTCCCTCCCTCCCTCCCTCCCTCCCTCCCTCCCTCCTCCCTCCCTCACTCACTCACTCACTCACTCACTCACTCACTCACTCACTCACTCACTCACTCACTCACTCACTCACTCACTACACCCAACCCAGTCTCCCTCCTCCCTCCCTCCCTACACCCCACCCAGTCACCCTCCCTCCCTCCCACCCCCTCTCCCCCATTCTCCCTCCCTCCATCCTTCCTCACAGCTGGATGAGAGGAGCACAGATGCTTTTAGAGCTGACATTTTCTGTCAGTGTAAAAACACTGAATATTTAACCAGTGGGTCTCAGCAGGAGGAGAGGAGCCTGACTGAGACACCCTCAGTAATGAGCTCTCTCTCTCTCTCTCCCTCGCTCCCTCTATCTGATCATGTGGCTTCAGGTAGAGCCTGGCTAGGACTACAGGGGAGAGATCATTGATCTCAATGTCTATGTCTCTGGAAGAGACCCTCTATACATAAAGGTGGCACAATGGGACATAAAATAGAGGATTGTCCATCTGACAAAAGAATATCATTTTTCCCCCTCATTAGCAGTTGTGGGTTCGTCATGTTGTTGGAAGTGGGCTACGGTGATTGCTTTGGGAGATTCTCATTTTGGAAAAATCAAATCAAATCAAAGTTCTTTGTATAGCCCTTCTTACATCAGCTGATATCTCAAAGTGCTTGTATAGAAACCCAGCCTGAAACCCCAAACAGCAAGCAATGTGTGTGTGCAGGTGTAGAGGATCGTCCTCAACTCCTTTGTTCTTTCTCCTCTGCGACCTGAAAACCGATAAGTGGTCGAGTGGTGAGGAGAGATTCAATTCGTTAGTAGGTGAATGAAGGAGGCTGCTCACCTCCTTGATGACTTACTTCGACAGAGGAGGCCTCTCGCAGCAGGAGGCACAGAAGTGTTTTAGAATCCGCCACACCCTCTTTGAATCAGCTGTTGTTTTCTCCAAGGAGAAAAGGATGCACACATTTAAAAACCAGAAACTGGTTAGTGTTTTATCTGTAAAATGTCTGCCACAACTAGCAACATTTGTTTTATTACTTTACACATTTATTCTGGGATTCCACTCCTGTAAATGTAATTTGCCTGATGACGCGAATGGAGAGGGAGTCTCGTGTCATACAAGCGCGCTTCCACGTTTCCTCCTTACTCGACTACCTTTGACCTTCAAAAATAGGCAAGGAAAGGACGGAGGAGATAGCCAAACTAATTGAGAAACTCCCAGTGTCCCTGTAAACTCTCTGTTAAGTTATGTTATGGGGAGTAAGAGTCAGAGGGGTCAGTCTGTATAGTCTAGGTGTATAGTCAGTCTGTCAGAATGTCTCTTTCCGGTCAACAGGCTGTATAGTCATGCTGAGGATGTGTCAGGGCTACAGCTCTGTGTGTTCAGTGTGGGGCAGTGACAGATGATGCTCTCCACATGACCTGGCTACCAGCCTCATTCACATGCTGTCACACACAGGGAGGGAGAGGACGAAAGAACAGACACAGTCACAGACAGAGTGAGAGGGAGAGAGCTCAATTTTCGGCATGTAATACCATTGAAAGCCGTTACAAATAACCATCCCACAATAGGGAAGTGGGAGCTTAAGGTTCATGGTCCCCAGACTTCCCACCACAATCAACCCTGTAACCACGGGGAATGAATGTGTCAAAAATAGACATTCATCCATAATGTGTCAAATTTCAAAAGGAAAACTATGAGATCTTGTTGAGAGACAGAAAGAGATAGAAAACATCTCATGAGTTTGTGCTGCAGAAAAGGACACTCTCTCTTTAAAGAGTTGCCCTGCGTTAGCAATGCATTCTGGCAGGGAGAGAGAGTCTGTGTGTGTGTCTGCTCTGAACAGGACTTTTATTTTTTAGCCTGGTATAAACAGACCCAGTTGGGAGGCCCTGTCTAGTGCCCGGTCCTCAGCCCACCTCAGCTCAATCTCACACACACACACACACACACACACACACACACACACACACACACACACACACACACACACACACACACACACACACACACACACACACACACACACACACACACACACACACACACACACACACACACACACACACACACACACACACACACAACCACACCAATTCACCAGTGTTGCCGCACCCCGCCCATGGAGGAGGGAGGGACAGAAAGAGAGGGGGGGTGAGAGCGGAGAGAGAGAGAACAAACACACACAAACCACTGTGCCTGACTGCCCTTTATTCTAGTGGTATACCCACTGACAGCAAGGTGATGGATGACTGTTTCAACTCTGTCTTTGAGCTAAAACTATGCTGCCATTCTCTCCTTCTGCTTTGCTCTTTCTTTTCCCATGCTATAAAGCTACAGGGTCTTGCTCTTTCTTTTCCCATGCTATAAAGCTTTGCTTTTCTCCCATGCTATAAAGCTATAGGGCTTGCTCTTTCTTTTCCCATGCTATAAAGCTACAGGGCTTTGCTCTTTCTTTTCCCATGCTATAAAGCTACAGGGCCTTGCTCTTTCTTTTCCCATGCTATAAAGCTACAGGGCCTTGCTCTTTTCCTCTCATATTTTGTGATGTTAATATATGGTCCCTCCCTCTCTCTGTTTCTCTCTCTCCCTCTCTCTGTTTCTCTCTCTCCCTCTCTCTGGTCTGCCGTGACTGTGCAGAACGTTGAGTGACAGACACAGAGCAATAACCCAGCTCTTAACGGCAACATAAATCCCCATTTCCTCTGCACCATGCCACTCTCAGCCCCTCCACCCTTTCATCACACCAGCCCACGTTTTCTTAGGGGGGAGAGGGGAGGGCAGGGGAGGGGAGGCAGAGAAAATGGTCTCCTGCTGTATTCTGCTTGTTCTGAGAACAGGGGGACGTAATGTCCTCTGACAGCTTGAGGAAAAAGACAATTAGCCGGGAACAGTACTAGGAGAAAGGGGAGACATGGAGGGGAGAGAACCAGGTGGAAAACAGTATGGAACTGGAGGAAAAGTGGGAAAGGGTATTTGGCCAGAGGGCGAGCATACAGTAAGGTGGAGGATCTAGGTATAATACATTGGGTTAAGGGTATGTGTGAGGTTAGCTCAGTGACTCACCGTGACTAAATCAGAGGAAGGGTGTGTGTGTGTGTGTGTGTATGAGAGACACTGATGGAATGCGTAGCCCTGGTCTCCCACCACACCGACCTGGCCCCCGCACTGCAGCTGGCTCGCCTTGATGACATCACACCTAACTGCTTATCCCAGGCTATCTAGGCTATGTGGCGTACACTGAACTGATACCTAGGGAGATAGATTGAATGTAGAAGGGAGTGAAGAGCAGTCAAGCTGTGTGTGTGTGTGTGTGTGTGTGTGTGTGTGTGTGTGTGTGTGTGTGTGTGTGTGTGTGTGTGTGTGTGTGTGTGTGTGTGTGTGTGTGTGTGTGTGTGTGTGTGTGTGTGTGTGTGTGTGTGTGTGTGTTTGTTAGCATGTCATTACTGCGTGTGAACAGTATTCTGCTCGCCCTCTATATATTGTATCAGTGAAAGTTTGTAAATGTCAGGGCCAGGTGTGTGTGTGAAGCAGAGATGGTGGTTGTGATTAGAGGTCGACCGATTAGTCAAAATGGCCGATTAATTAGGGCCGATTTCAAGTTTTCATAACAATCGGAAATCGGTATTTTTGGCGCCGATTTCCGATTATTTACAAAAATGTTTTATTTTATTTTTTACACCTTTTTAACTAGGCAAGTCAGTTAAGAACACATTCTTATTTTCAATGACTGCCTAGAAACTGTGGGTTAACTGCCTTGTTCAGGGGCAGAACGACAGATTTTCACCTTGTCAGCTCAGGGGTTCCAATCTTGCAACCGCACAGTTAACTAGTCCAACGCTCAAACCATTGCACTCCACGAGTAGCCTGCCTGTTACGCGAATGCAGTAGAAGCCAAGGTAAATTGCTAGCTAGCATTAAACTTATCTTATCAAAAACAATCAATCATAATCACTAGTTATAACTATAATCACTAGTTATAACTGCGTTCATTGCACGCAGAGTCAGGGTATATGCAACAGTTTGGGCTGCCTGGCTCATTGCGAACTAATTTGCCAGAATTTTACGTAATTATGACTAGCTAGTTAGCTGGGTGTGCACTAATACCGTTTCAAACGTCACTCGCTTTTAGATTTGGAGTAGTTATTCCCCTTGCGCTGCAAGGGCCGCGGCTTTTGTGGAGCGATGGGTAACGCTGCTTCGAGTGTGGCTGTTGTCGATGTGTTCCTGGTTCGAGCCCAGGTAGGGGCGAGGAGGGGGACGGAAGCTATACTGTTACACTGGCCATACTGTAGTGCCTATAAGAACATCCAATAGTCAAAGGTATATGAAATACAAATGGTATCGAGAGAAATCGAGAGACTCATGTTAAAAGGAACCACCAGCTTTCTTATGTTCTCATGTTCTGAGCAAGGAACTTAAACGTTAGCTTTCTTACATGTCACATATTTTACACGGCACATATTACTTTCTTCTCCAACACTTTGTTTTGCATTATTTTAACCAAATCGAACATGTTTCATTATTTATTTGAGGCTAAATTGATTTTGATGTTTTATATTAAGTTAAAATAAGTTTTAATTCAGTATTGTTGTAATTGTCATTATTACAAAGAAAAAAAAGAAGAAAAATTGCCCGATTAATCGGCATCGGCTTTTTGGTCCTCAATAATCGGTATCGGCGTTGCAAAACCATAATCGGTTGACCTCTAGTTGTGATCAGACACATGGTCATGTTAGCACAGCTGGACCATAGCACAGTTCCCCACCCACTGACTCCAACACTCTTTGACCACAAACTTTGCTCAAGGTTCAGAACAGCTCTAAAACATGCCCTTACACATTTCACATCAATGACCAGATGAATAGGGTCCTGACCAAACCATTTCTGCATAAATGAACCCAGGCTGAACTTATACAGGGCTGACCACACACGGTTAGAGAGCCAACGGCATTAGCACCAGACAAACCAAGTCACTGGGACGCAGTCTAACTCCCTGTTGTAGCTGCCAGGTGGTTTAGTCCTCAAGCACATTTCCTCCACAACAAGACAACACTGCTCTAGGCCAAC
>NW_025745299.1:0-17500 GCF_021184085.1 Oncorhynchus gorbuscha | reverse complement strand
GGCAAGCCCTTCAAATCTCTCACTTCCACGGCTCCATTTTCCACCTCTCTCTCTTCCCTTGCTTCCACACACTATCTCTGTTACATACTTGTGTTTCCTCAGCCATGTGAGCTTATCTAGGACAGCTTGTTCCACTCTTCCTCTGTTGATTCAGGCTTTGTCTCTGCTGCGTGCTTGTAGATAGCGACAGCTTGAGGAAAACGTTATTCCATTACTTTAGTCAGCCACAGAGCTGATCTAACAGGGTCAATGGTAAATGCTGATATTTTCATCCCTCCTCTGATCCCGTGATAAAACCTGACAGGGAAACACACGGCTGCCGCCTGCCCTGCCAGAAACGCGTGTATCAGTGCATGTGGGTAGATGTGGGTGGTGTGTGGTCAAAGTCAATGTGCATGTTTTTTGAACTCATCAGGAAGCATCAGCCAGTGTGCCTTTTCGTTTCTTTGCCGTGTGGTGATATGCTACGGATGTGAGTCCTGGGAGATACGTTGCTACACCTGCAGAGGTACAAACAGACAGAAACGTGTGTTCGCATGGTGAACAGTCGCTGAGTGTTTTTCATCTATGTGCTAGCCTCGTGCTGATGCTTGCAATACATGCTGAGGATTTAGCTCAAAGGCGCATTCTGTTGAAAATATGTACAAGTATGATTGTGTGTATGTGTGTATGTGTGTATGTGTGTATGTGTGTCACACAAAACTGAAGTTGGAACACATGCTGAGCCATGTTGCACTGAATGCATTATGTGTGTGTGTGTGTGTGTGCGTGCAGACTTGCATATATGGTGTATGTGTGTGTACCACAGGAGGTTGGTGGCTCGTGGTTAATGGCTGAGGCGAAATAGTAGAATGGTATCAAACACATGGTTCGTTCCAGACATTATTATGAGCCGTCCTCCCCTCAGCAGCCTCCTCTGGTGTGTATGTTTATATACATGTAGCTTCAGGCCGAGCTCCTCCCTCCCTTTCTCCCTGCTCTTCCACTGGTATGTGAGTGATGGGAGGGGCGCTGCATGTCATAACATAGCTTCACTACTGAGCACACCGTCTACCCACAGCTGACTGGATCTAACTGGATCTGTGCTCGGGTGTCTGAATAAATGTATATCTTTTCTCAGACATGAGTGCCCTATAGGCCTTTACAAATGTGAATGCAGTACTAAACAGACGTGTGCATTAAAGTACCTTTCCTATGAGGTAAATGATTTCACAGCCTCTGAAGCACACAGGCCTTCACTGACTCTTTAACCTCGGCCCTTATGAAGGATAACCTTATTGTTTTGGTTTGGGTGGAGAGGACCGCCACGTGCCACCACACCTACCTCACCTCAAATTCTTTCCCCTTTCTATTTCCTAACCAAGATCCAGGGAGGAGGGAGATATTAGAGTGGAAACCACACCCCTGTTCCACCCTCACGAAACACAGCTATTAACCCCAGCGGTTCATGGTTCCAATAGCACAGAGGCACACAGAAACAGACTGACTGGCTCTGTGGTGTATGGGCAGCAGGCAGCAGGCTGAACGGTGGCCATACTGTAGCTCCACACAGCCAGCCACATTAATCAACACTTCCTTTCCCAGCCGGGCAAACACTGTGGAGATGGTTGCCATGGCAATGAAAGGCTGGCAAGCAGGAAGCGGACACACCTAAGGGATCGATGTGTGTGTGTGACTGGCCCAGGGTCTGGTCTTACTATCGTAGCTGAGGTTCAGTACAAGTAGATGTAGATGTGGCAAACTGTAGATAACACATACAAATGCATATTGTCTGTCTGCATTAATAAGGTATGCACCCTACCTCCAGCCATCTTAAAAGGCCAGCTGTTTTGGAGGATCTTCTGAAGCTCTCTCAGAGGACCCCAAACCCATCCATGCCAGCCACCACCCCTCTTCCCCTCCGTCTGGCTGGGCTGTGGGTGGCCTGAGTGGATGTCTTAAAATGTAACATGTTAGAAGCCCCCTCCTCTCCTCTCCCACCAGACACTCCCATCCTCAACTCCCATCCTCAATAAAGACATGTCTTCGTCCTCTCACAGTATCCTGAATCTGTGTATCCCAATGACATTCCCATATTGGGAAATAGCAGAAGTGCTCCGGATGTTGGAATTCATACAGGAAGGTAGCTTGTTTCAGTCCAACCCTTGTCTCTGCTCTGATATCTCTCCTCCGAGCTCAGTCAGGATTACACAGCTATTTCCAGTTCCTTATCTACGCAGGGACATCCCAATTCCATGGCCTAGTATACAGTCCGCAACTGTAGGTGTTATCAGTAGGCCCTGTGTCACTAAACCTTATACAAACCAAGTGTGTGTGTGTGTGTGTGTGTGTGTGTGTGTGTGTGTGTGTGTGTGTGTGTGTGTGTGTGTTTGTGTGTGTGTGTGTGTGTGTGTGTGTGTGTGTGTGTGTGTGTGTGTGTGTGTGTGTGTGTGTGTGTGTGTGTGTGTGTGTGTGTGTTTGTGCCATCTATAACTATAACCACTACTATTCTCTACAGTACTCTGACATTCCCTGCTCGGTCCCTTATCGCAGAGAGAGAGAGAGTTAGGTGGAAGGAGGGAGGGAGACTTCCCCCATAGAAGGCCTGTGGAATACCCTTGAGCTGACCTTCCTGCTTCACAGAGAACACAGGTAATGAATATTGACACAAGCGGATGACCCATACTGTAGATACAGCATGGTACTGGAAGATACCATGTTTGACCCTTTCTCCCTTTCTGTCACCCCCCCCCACACACATTCCAGACATGCCTTAGGAGATAGAGGCCCCAGGACAGTCACACAACGATAGCAGCAGCAGCTATTGTCTGTCAGGACCGAGAGGAGTGGCTTGGGTGTTAGCATGCCGAAGGAGCCTCACTGCTCTCCTCCTCTCTCTCAGACCACACACGAACAAACACGAACACACACACACACACACACACACACACACACACACACACACACACACACACACACACACACACACACACACACACACACACACACACACACACACACACACACACACACACACACACACACACACACACACACACACACACACACGCAACAGACAAATAGACAAACTCAAGTAGACACAAATTTAAACAAGAGTGACTCAAAAGTGCTGACCTCAATAGGCAACAAACAGTGTGTGTGTCAGATTTGACAAGATTCCAGCATACTCTATAACCACATCTCTCCAGCCCTCTTCACACCTAACCACAAGCAGACAATCAACTATAAAACATTCATCAGAAGCAACATTCTCTATGCCTGGTTGTTGTCATGTAAAAAACAACTCCAATATGTAGCCTGTCAACATGCCAGTGCCAGACCTGGATGTAGCTTGTGGATCTGAAATCCTGCAGCGAGGAGTCATATGACACTGCAACAGCACCCTCTACTGGGCGAAACACAAAATCACCAAAACAAATGATCCATCTAATAGGCATGTCTTGTTTCCTGCCACATCCTTATACTCACAGGCCATAGACCAGGGGAGGACAACAGGGGCTCCTGGGTTTTATTTTGCTCCAACACACCTGATTAAACATAATCAATTAATCAGGATCTTCAATTTAGCTGTGTGAGTGCTGGTCCCTCCCAGACTGGAGTTGCCCAGCCCTGTTGTGTTTTACCATGCTCCTCCAGCTGCAGTGTTTTACCATGCTCCTCCAGCCCTGTTGTGTTTTACCATGCTCCCCCAGCCCTGTTGTGTTTTACCATGCTCCCCCAGCCCTGTTGTGTTTTACCATGCTCCTCCAGCCCTGTTGTGTTTTACCATGCTCCTCCAGCCCTGTTGTGTTTTACCATGCCACCCCAGCCCTGTTGTGTTTTACCATGCTCCTCCAGCCCTGTTGTGTTTTACCATGCTCCCCCAGCCCTGTTGTGTTTTACCATGCTCCCCCAGCCCTGTTGTGTTTTACCATTCTCCTCCAGGTGCAGTGTGTTTTACCATGCTCCTCCAGCCCTGTTGTGTTTTACCATGCTCCTCCAGCTGCAGTGTTTTACCATGCTCCTCCAGCCCTGTTGTGTTTTAACATGCTCCTCCAGCCCTGTTGTGTTTTACCATGCTCCTCCAGCCCTGTTGTGTTTTACCATGCTCCTCCAGCCCTGTTGTGTTTTACCATGCTCCTCCAGCCCTGTTGTGTTTTACCATGCTCCTCCAGCCCTGTTGTGTTTTACCATGCTCCTCCAGCCCTGTTGTGTTTTACCATTCTCCTCCAGGTGCAGTGTGTTTTACCATGCTCCTCCAGCCCTGTTGTGTTTTACCATGCTCCTCCAGCCCTGTTGTGTTTTACCATGCTCCTCCAGCCCTGTTGTGTTTTACCATGCTCCTCCAGCCCTGTTGTGTTTTACCATGCTCCTCCAGCCCTGTTGTGTTTTACCATGCTCCTCCAGCCCTGTTGTGTTTTACCATGCTCCTCCAGCCCTGTTGTGTTTTACCATGCTCCTCCAGCCCTGTTGTGTTTTACCATGCTCCTCCAGCCCTGTTGTGTTTTACCATGCTCCTCCAGCCCTGTTGTGTTTTACCATGCTCCTCCAGCCCTGTTGTGTTTTACCATGCTCCCCCAGCCCTGTTGTGTTTTACCATGCTCCCCCAGCCCTGTTGTGTTTTACCATGCTCCCCCAGCCCTGTTGTGTTTTACCATGCTCCCCCAGCCCTGTTGTGTTTTACCATGCTCCCCAGCCCTGTTGTGTTTTACCATGCTCCCCCAGCCCTGTTGTGTTTTACCATGCTCCCCCAGCCCTGTTGTGTTTTACCATGCTCCCCAGCCCTGTTGTGTTTTACCATGCTCCCCCAGCCCTGTTGTGTTTTACCATGCTCCTCCAGCCCTGTTGTGTTTTACCATGCTCCCCAGCCCTGTTGTGTTTTACCATGCTCCTCCAGCCCTGTTGTGTTTTACCATTCTCCTCCAGGTGCAGTGTGTTTTACCATGCCCCCCAGCCCTGTTGTGTTTTACCATGCTCCTCCAGCCCTGTTGTGTTTTACCATGCTCCCCCAGCCCTGTTGTGTTTTACCATGCTCCTCCAGCTGCAGTGTTTTACCATGCTCCTCCAGCCCTGTTGTGTTTTACCATGCTCCTCCAGCCCTGTTTGTGTTTACCATGCTCCTCCAGCCCTGTTGTGTTTTACCATGCTCCTCCAGCCCTGTTGTGTTTTACCATGCTCTTCCAGCTGCAGTGTTTTACCATGCTCCTCCAGCTGCAGTGTTTTACCATGCTCCTCCAGCCCTGTTGTGTTTTACCATGCTCCTCCAGCCCTGTTGTGTTTTACCATTCTCCTCCAGCTGCAGTGTTTTACCATGCTCCTCCAGCCCTGTTGTGTTTTACCATGCTCCTCCAGCCCTGTTGTGTTTTACCATGCTCCTCCAGCCCTGTTGTGTTTTACCATTCTCCTCCAGCTGCAGTGTTTTACCATGCTCCTCCAGCCCTGTTGTGTTTTACCATGCTCCTCCAGCCCTGTTGTGTTTTACCATGCTCCTCCAGCCCTGTTGTGTTTTACCATGCTCCTCCAGCCCTGTTGTGTTTTACCATTCTCCTCCAGCTGCAGTGTTTTACCATGCTCCTCCAGCCCTGTTGTGTTTTACCATGCTCCACCAGCCCTGTTGTGTTTTACCATGCTCCTCCAGCCCTGTTGTGTTTTACCATGCTCCTCCAGCCCTGTTGTGTTTTACCATGCTCCTCCAGCTGCAGTGTTTTACCATGCTCCTCCAGCCCTGTTGTGTTTTACCATGCTCCTCCAGCTGCAGTGTTTTAACATGCTCCTCCAGCTGCAGTGTTTTACCATGCTCCTCCAGCCCTGCAGTGTTTTACCATGCTCCTCCAGCCCTGCAGTGTTTTACCATGCTCCTCCAGCCCTGTTGTGTTTTACCATGCTCCTCCAGCCCTGTTGTGTTTTACCATGCTCCTCCAGCCCTGTTGTGTTTTACCATGCTCTTCCAGCTGCAGTGTTTTACCATGCTCCTCCAGCTGCAGTGTTTTACCATGCTCCTCCAGCCCTGTTGTGTTTTACCATGCTCCTCCAGCCCTGTTGTGTTTTACCATTCTCCTCCAGCTGCAGTGTTTTACCATGCTCCTCCAGCCCTGTTGTGTTTTACCATGCTCCTCCAGCCCTGTTGTGTTTTACCATGCTCCTCCAGCCCTGTTGTGTTTTACCATGCTCTTCCAGCTGCAGTGTTTTACCATGCTGCTGCAGTGTTTTACCATGCTCCTCCAGCCCTGTTGTGTTTTACCATGCTCCTCCAGCCCTGTTGTGTTTTACCATTCTCCTCCAGCTGCAGTGTTTTACCATGCTCCTCCAGCCCTGTTGTGTTTTACCATGCTCCTCCAGCCCTGTTGTGTTTTACCATGCTCCTCCAGCCCTGTTGTGTTTTACCATGCTCCTCCAGCCCTGTTGTGTTTTACCATTCTCCTCCAGCTGCAGTGTTTTACCATGCTCCTCCAGCCCTGTTGTGTTTTACCATGCTCCACCAGCCCTGTTGTGTTTTACCATGCTCCTCCAGCCCTGTTGTGTTTTACCATGCTCCTCCAGCCCTGTTGTGTTTTACCATGCTCTGCCAGCTGCAGTGTTTTACCATGCTCCTCCAGCCCTGTTGTGTTTTACCATGCTCCTCCTGCTGCAGTGTTTTACCATGCTCCTCCAGCTGCAGTGTTTTACCATGCTCCTCCAGCCCTGTTGTGTTTTACCATGCTCCTCCAGCTGCAGTGTTTTACCATGCTCCTCCAGCCCTGTTGTGTTTTACCATGCTCCTCCAGCTGCAGTGTTTTAACATGCTCCTCCAGCTGCAGTGTTTTACCATGCTCCTCCAGCCCTGCAGTGTTTTACCATGCTCCTCCAGCCCTGCAGTGTTTTACCATGCTCCTCCAGCCCTGTTGTGTTTTACCATGCTCCTCCAGCCCTGCAGATTGACTGGGAGCTGAGAAGGAGTCAGGACTCCATGCAGCAGCACACAGCTGGAAGCAGCACAGTAACAGTATCATTTTAAACCGTCCCCTCGCCCATACCCGGGCGCGAACCAGGGACCCTCTGCACACATCGACAACAGTCACCCTCGAAGCATCGTTACCCATCGCTCCACAAAAGCCGTGGCCCTTGCAGAGCAAGGGGAACTACTACTTCAAGGTCTCAGAGCAAGTGACGTAACCGATTACAACGCTATTTAGCGCACACCGCTAACTAAGATAGCCGTTTCACTCACCCCCCTTTTGACCTTCCTCCGCAGCAACCAGTAATCCAGGTCAACAGCATCAATGTAACAGTATAATTTTAAACCCATCCCCTCGCCCGTACCCGGGCGCGAACCAGGGACCTTCTGCACACATCAACAACAGTCACCCTCGAAGCATCGTTACCCATCGCTCCACAAGAGCCGCGGCCCTTGCAGAGCAAGGGGAACTACTACTTCAAGGTCTCAGAGCAAGTGACGTAACCGATTGAAACGCTATTTAGTGCACACCGCTAACTAAGCTAGCCGTTTCACATCCGTTACACTAGCAGCAGTACATACTGTAGCTGGCAGCAGCACACAGCTAGCAGCAGCACACAGCTGGCAGTAGCACATAGCTAGCAGCAGCACACAGCTAGCAGCAGCACACAGCTGGCAGCAGCACACAGCTGGAAGCAGCACACAGCTGGCAGCAGCACACAGCTAGCATCAGCACACAGCTGGCAGCAGCACACAGCTAGCAGCAGCACACAGCTGGCAGCAGCACATAGCTAGCAGCGGCACACAGCTAGCAGCAGCACACAGCTAGCAGCAGCACATAGCTTAGTGCCACATTACCCCACTAATCTCTCCTTATCCCAGCATTCCTGCACACATATAATATTCCCCAAGTCCACCTGACACAGATAACTGTCGGATTACCGCATGACGCAATCCTCAGGGATCACAGAGAAAGCAGGAAAACAAGACAGTGAACATGTTCAACAACCCCCCCACACACAGCAGGGTGGGAGTCCTTTAGAACCTGGAGTCTGGAGATATATTGTGCTGTTGCAATTATTGCCCGTATAAATACCAGCTTTCTACTATCGGTGAAACCAACAATAGCACAGGCCCAGTGACCCACAACCTCTTTCCATGTCTGAGGGATTTTCACGCACCCCTTCATACAATATCTGGCTTGATTTGTCCCACCATGACTGACATCCTCACAACTGACACGCTTCCATGCTTCATCCTACACCATCCACCACCATGACTGACATCCTCACAACTGTCACACTTCCATGCTTCATCCTACACCATCCACCACCATGACTGACATCCTCACAACTGTCACACTTCCATGCTTCATCCTACACCATCCACCACCATTACTGACATCCTCACAACTGTCACACTTCCATGCTTCATCCTACACCATCCACCACCATGACTGACATCCTCACAACTGACACGCTTCCATGCTTCATCCTACACCATCCACCACCATGACTGACATCCTCACAACTGTCACAGAAATCGCAAACACACACAGACATGCCTGCATACATACACACAGACAAACGTCTCCACTCACTGAGGTGTAGGCGGTCTTTCCCAGGCTGTGGTTGTGATTGAGGTTCTGGTTCTCCTGCTCTCTGCTCTGCAGCCCCGCCAGGTGTCTCTCCAGAGCTGCCCAGTCCATGGTGGGCAGGGACTCTTCCTCCACAATCTCCTCCTCTCTGTATCCCCCATCCGTCCTCCTATTCCTCCTCCACCAACACCCCCTCCTCCAACGCCGCCTCTGACCCGGCTGGGGCGCCTGTGGCTGGGCTTGGTGGCCCCCGTGCCCCTGGGTACTGGCCTGGTAGGGGAGTGGGGCAGGATCAGGTTGCCATTCTGTTTCAGTTCCTCAGGCACGGCAGCAGCGAAGGTGGCTGTGTGTCCACTGTGAGCAGGAAGAGGTGGAGGCTTCACATCCTGGAACTCCTCGGCCAGGCTGCGGCTGTTCACGGGCTTCCTGAAGCCTCCGCCTGGCGCACCTACCACAACCCCACCCTCCTCCTGGCCAGGGCCTGCTGGGAGCTGTAGTCCTCCCCGTACTCGCTCTTCCACTCCTCAATCACCTTCTTCTTGTACTCCTGGTAGTCCTCATCCTCCTCATAATCCTCATCCTCCAGGGTTGCCAGATCCAGGGAGGGAGAGGTTTTGTAGTCCCCTTCTAAGGTTGCCAGTTCCAGGGATGGGGAGGACTTGTAGTCCTCCAGGCATGCCAGGTCTAAGGAGGGAGAACAGGGTGTCACCTTGTTGGAGTTGGACTCGGAGCTGGAGCGACTGGAGGCGTCGCTCCCCAAGTCCATGCCATCCTCCCGGTAGTCCTGCAGTGGAGAGAGAAACAGGGATGGAGAGAAAGGTGGGAGAGAGGAGGAATGGAGAAAAATAGATATAAATAGAGGTAAGAAACAATGAGGTTGAAAAGAGAAATTATGATATTGAGATAAAGATAGAGGTTGAAAGAGAGAGAGAGAGAGGAAGAGAGGGACACAAACAGAGAATTTAGGGAAGTGTGCATACAGAGATTACTGTTGTGGTTTGAGACCAACAACCACAGAACACTTCCTGCCCCGGTAGAACTTCCTTCCTCTAAATTAATTTCCTTGGCACCGTTTCAGTCCCTGTCTGACGCACTTTCTCCTCTCCTCTCTGAGACAACCACTCCTTTCCTCCCTGAGACAATCTCTCTTCCCAGACACACTCTCTCCTCTCTGAGACAACCTCTCCTCCCAGACACACTCTCTCCACTCTGAGACAACCTCTCCTCCCAGACACACTATCTCCTCTCCTCCCTGAGACAATCTCTCTTCCCAGACACGCTCTCTCCTCTCTGAGACAACCTCTCCTCCCAGACACACTATCTCCTCTCCTCCCTGAGACAATCTCTCTTCCCAGACACACTCTCTCCTCTCTGAGACAACCTCTCCTCCCAGACACACTCTCTCCTCTCCTCCCTGAGACAACCTCTCCTCTCCTCCCTGAGACAACCTCTCCTCTCCTCCCTGAGACAACCTCTCCTCTCCTCCATGAGACAACCTCTCCTATCCTCCTTGAGACTTCCTCTCCTCTCCTCCCTGAGACAACCTCTCCTCTCATCCCAGGCACACTCTCTCCTCTCTGAGACAACCTCTCCTCCTCTCCTCTCCTCCCAAACACACTCTCTCTTCTCTTCTCCTCCCTGAGACAACCTCTCCCTCTCCTCCCAGACACACTCTCTCTTCTCTTCTCCTCCCTGAGAAAATCTCGCCTCTCCTCCCAGACAACCTCTCTTCTCTTCTCCTCCCAGACACACTCTTGCTTCTCTTCTCCTCCCTGAGACAACCTCTCCTCTCCTCCCAGACAAGCTCTCTTCTCTTCTCCTCAGAAAATCTTGCCTCTCCTCCCTGAGACAAACTCTCCTCTCCTCCCTGAGACAAGCTCTCCTCTACTCCCAGACACACCTCTTCTCTTCTCCTCCCTGAGACAAACTCTCCTCTCCTCCCAGACACACTCTATCCTCTCCTCCCTGAGACAACCTCTCCTCTCCTCCCTGAGACAACCTCTCCTCTCCTCCCAGATACACTCTCTCCTCTCCTCCCTGAGACAACCTCTCCTCTCCTCCCTGAGACAACCTCTCCTCTCCTCCCAGATACACTCTCTCCTCTCCTCCCTGAGACAACCTCTCCTCCCTGAGACAATCTCTCCTCCCAGATACACTCTCTCCTCTCCTCCCTGAGACAACCTCTCCTCTCCTCCCTGAGACAACCTCTCCTCTCCTCCCTGAGACAACCTCTCCTCCATGACACAATCTCTCCTCTCTGAGACAACCTCTCCTCTCCTCCCTGAGACAACCTCTCCTCCATGACACAATCTCTCCTCTCTGAGACAACCTCTCCTCTCCTCCCTGAGACAACCTCTCCTCTCCTCCCTGAGACAACCTCTCCTCTCCTCCCTGAGACAACCTCTCCTCCATGACACAATCTCTCCTCTCTGAGACAACCTCTCTCTCCTCCCTGAGACAACCTCTCCTCCATGACACAATCTCTCCTCTCTGAGACAAGCTCTCCTCTCCTCCCTGAGACAACCTCTCCTCCATGACACAATCTCTCCTCTCTGAGACAACCTCTCCTCTCCTCCCCCTGAGACAACCTCTCCTCCCGGACACAATCTCTCCTCCTTGAGACAACCTCTCCTCTCCTCCCTGAGACAACCTCTCCTCCCGGACACAATCTCTCCTCCATGACACAATCTCTCCTCTCTGAGACAACCTCTCCTCTCCTCCCTGAGACAACCTCTCCTCCCGGACACAATCTCTCCTCCCTGAGACACTCTCTCCTCTCCTCCCTGAGACAACCTCTCCTCCATGACACAATCTCTCCTCTCTGAGACAACCTCTCCTCTCCTCCCTGAGACAACCTCTCCTCCATGACACAATCTCTCCTCCCAGACACACTCTCTCCTCTCCTATCTGAGACAACCTCTCCTCTCCTCCCTGAGACAACCTCTCCTCTCCTCCCTGAGACAATCTCTCCTCTCCTCCCTGAGACAACCTCTCCTCTCCTCCCTGAGACAACCTCTCCTCTCCTCCCTGAGACAACCTCTCCTCTCCTCCCTGAGACAACCTCTCCTCTCCTACCTGAGACAACCTCTCCTCTCCTCCCTGAGACAACCTCTCCTCTCCTCCCTGAGACAACCTCTCCTCCATGACACAATCTCTCCTCCCAGACACACTCTATCCTCTCCTACCTGAGACAACCTCTCCTCTCCTCCCTGAGACAACCTCTCCTCTCATCCCAGACCCACTCTCTCCTCCCAGACAAACTCTCTCTCCTCCCAGACCCACTCTCTCCTCTTCTCCCAGACCCACTCTCTCCTCTCCTCTCAGACTGACTCTCTCCTCCTGTTTGTTCATATCTGAGGTTTGCATTGTAACAGCTGAGCCAGAGAGAGAGAGTGATTTCTCCTATCATCACACGTATCACATAGTTTCCTATTTCCGATTGTTAATCAGAGGCAGATGCTGTCACAATGTATTTCCTTATCTGTGTCTTTGGCAAAGTCTTCCCAACAATAATGGTCAATGTGAGGAATACCAATCTCTTTCTCCAATCGTCCCGAGGTGAATGCCACTGCCATGGCTTTATATATAAACATGCACTGCAGTGGGTGTGAGTGACTTAAACGGATGAGTCCAGGGTGGCTGTCTAACCTTGACTGTCTGCAGTGTGAGGCCACAGTGTGTTGCTCGTGTTGCCCAGTGCCAGAGCAATCACTGTCTGATTGATTACCAACTTAATGAAAATGCCCACTTTGTTTATGGGCCTCCACAAATCTCAGCGTGACCTGAACCTCTTTGGGTGTTTTCGCCTCTTATTTTCAGCGGCCGCATTATCATAGCGCCTGGCATCACTTTTAAAAGTTAATGAAAACAAGCAGCAGCGATTTATTCAAAGTCACAACTGGAAAAAACAATTGTTATGCATCCAACACACCGAGACTGATTGGTTGATTTGATTTGGTCTTGTTCATTTTGAAATACACCAAAGAATGGAGTTCACAACGTGTTGATGAAATGATTGCAATACATTTGAATACAAAAATGGCAAACCCTGACATTAAAAACAATCAGTACAAAACCACCAACGGAGACAAGCACCTCAACAGTAACGCTTTTTCCCCCCACCAACCACATTCGATAAGACTCATCTTTAAAGGGATTACTTAGCATGCTAGTAGATACCCATAGACTTCAAATTGCGCTAACGCTAGTTAGCATTGGCTGGGGAAAGCGACCTCTTAACCTCCTTCATACTGGACACAGAGACATAAACGTGGTATCCACTAGTTAATATTTAAGGTCTGCTTATAACTATGTAATAACGGTTAATATACAGTTTATAAGCAGACCTGCAGATGAAACGATACCAGCACCTAATCTATACACAGCACACCTAACTTTATGTCTGTCTTCACTGATGTTATCGCCAGTTGAATGAATCTACCCAGTGATTCAAAACTGTGACTCAACTCCTTAAAGGGTTCAATTTATTGATGCAGTGCAACTATACAGAACACAACTTCAATTCAGACCTAATGAACCTTTTCTTATGGAACATGGACCATTGTTCAGGCTGGCAACAGTCGAGCTGTTGGCAATAGTGGCTCACTGTAACTCACACTCTCGCAAAATGACAATGTTTCGTTACATTGATTTTATATTGTGAATGTGGACTATTTTAACAAGGACAACATCTGAAAAGGGGGTTGACACACCGATTGATAGCTTGCACCTCGTGTCAATGTCGTAGTAGGCTAGTTGACATCTAGGCGGGGGGACATATGCGCGCATCCTGCACCTCGCCCCATATCCCCGAGTCCAGTCACGTTTATGATTAGATTCGAGATCAGAATGTTGTGTAGGCTATGTGACACATCGCCTACACGAGGTCACGAATCCATGCGCAGGCGTTTAAAGAGTGGTGCGCGTTCGTTACAATGTGGCTACAATGATCCATCCGGTTGCTTTTATTCGAAAGTCTGCCTGCCATTCCAAGATGATTCAAAAACGATTATATTAGCCTACTCTGTACATTATAACTAAGAAGCTAGATAAGGGATCATGGCGTGTTTCCTTTAGCTCCAGCCATTAAAGTAGGCTACCACTTTAGCCTGCAGTGGGGAAGCCGTGGGAATCCGTTTTAAATCTCAACCTGCGAGTCGTTAAGGGCAACGGCTCAATTTGTGGGAATGAGTGTAGCCTCTCTGTATAATTCTAAAAAGAATAGAACAGCTCTAGCCCTATCAAACACGTCGGAATTAAAGTGACGCTTCCAGCTCCTGTATTATCATATTAATACACTGTTTGGCGTCGGTTCATTTGAGTCCGTGTAAAATGTGTAGCCTTATTATTTAAAGTGATTCAGAAGGAGAAAAATCCCGTCAAGACATCCGGGCGGGGGAGCGGTGGGCCCCGCTTTGGTACATCCTCTCTCCGATTAACCTCGTAGCCCACACTGGGTGGATTTGGCCGTACAATACGTGGAATTCACGGCTGCGCCCCCACCCGAAAGCAAGGCGGGTGTTTTGGAGTTTAATTCGTGTCTTGGAGGGACACTGGCCACAATAATAAACCCCTGTCGTTTTAATGTACTTTTGAATAAGCTACAAAACCAGTTTGCACTTGCTTATTAGGCTAAATGGTCATTGCATTTAACGCCCATGCCTCATGGTGTCATTTAGGCTACCCAAACCTCTGCTCTGTGCAATAGCCCACCCGCTGTGGTAAAGTGTGTTCAGTCGATGCCACAATACAAACCTTTAATGCAGGTAAATACTGTATCAACTTCATAAACAGATAGAGGGCAAATAGCCATCTGCAGAGTCATTCATCCTCAAATGATGTAATGTTCCCAAAAAGTAACCGAAAACCTCATATCCCCCGGCAACAGCGGTGACAGTACCATCCAATTTCACAACGCAGATGACAACCAAAATAACGAGTCCACACTGACGACAGGGTTCCTATCAATAGACCACACTGCACTACATATCAATAAACACTGTTTACCCCTCCATGGTTAGGCTGATATAGGCTATTGAATAAGACAGCCGATATCCTATAATAAACCAGCTCAAGTACCGACTGTACTAATGATAGTCTACTAACCTGCAAACGCCCTATATTAAAATGTCTGAATGACAGAAAACAGCCTATTCTAAATAAATCTAGTATGACCGATGACCTATAGAAGACATAAATTAAGGTAACGCAAATAGCCCAGCCTATGGGTTGAATAGTCATCACAACAAACACAGCACCAATACTTACTGTCATTTTCTCTGTAAGATCTTCTTGTCTCAAGACATTTTAAAGTCAATACCAGTCAACAATTGGGTCTTTATTTGTCAGTACACTCGGGAGATGGTGAGGATATTATCCACTACCCGGAGATATTAGAGAAAGCCGGTAGATTGTTGAGAGAGCGTATGCCAGTCCAGTCATTGCTCTGTGTGTATCCGCCGCGGAGCCCAACCCTTGAGCCCTCCCGAGAATGAGTTTAAAAAAAAGACACGTTAAAATAGATGAGTTAAAAAAGAATTGCGCGCTCCCAGATCGCCTCTTCTCTATTCTTTCCCGGTACAGACGTCAAACGTCGCTTCTACTGTTCAGCGCATGCACACACAAACTCACAGAGTGATTGGCGAGAGAATGTGAATGTGTCTCTCTCCGCGCGTTTTTGTCGTCCGCACAAGTCAGCCTCGCACGTATCTCTGCTTTCCAGTGCATTCAACGTAACGCTCACACTATCCCTGCCACAGCGGCGTCTCAACTTCTCCAGCGCTCTATCCCAGCAGGCTGCTCTGAGGACAAACTGACGACAGAACAGTAGCCCTGTTTTCTGCACTCACTGACCTTGCAGTGAATGGTATATTGAGGGAAAGAGCCAGAGAGAAAATATAGGCAGAGAGAGAGAGAGAGAGAGAGAGAGAGAGAGAGAGAGAGAGAGAGAGAGAGAGAGAGAGAGAGAGAGAGAGAGAGAGAGAGAGATGAGAAAGAAAGAGCCCAACACTATATCTAGTTGAATAATTCAAGATGCCCTGGTGCTCTGAATAGGTTTGGAACAGTTTCTGTCACACTGTGAATACATAAACTATAAGCAGCCTTGGACATCTCAAGGATACTGCTGTCATGTCCTTGTAACTGAAGTGCTGTGTTGAGGAACATAAAGATAGATCAAGTCATCTGGACAGACCTGTGTTTTGGCCCAGAGGGTTGTGGTCTGTTTTGTTACCAAGCTCTGTTTAGTCTCAGTCTTTTGCCAGACTGCCATGCAGTAAGGGTGGCACTGGGCAGCACTGTCCACAGAATTCATTGGCTGTGTCTTAAATCACACCCTATTCCATATAGTGCCCTACTTTTGGCTAGAGTCCTCTGACATCTCCATCTCACTTTTGGCCAAGGCCTATTCTCCATATAGTGCACTACCTCTATCCAAAAGTAATAAAGAACAGCCACTGGGCAAAAACTGGTTGAATCAATATTATTTCCAAGTCCATTTAATCCCCAAAAAATCAATGTGAGGACGTTGAATCAACGTGGGAAACGAATAGGTTTTGCAAAAAAAAAATCATCAACGTACGGACATTTAGTCTTTTTTTCCACACCCGTCTTTTTACCCTTAATCCAAATGACATGGTGGAATGTTTTGTTGATTTCACGTTGAGTTCACAAGTCGTAGTTGAACTGATGTCTGTGCTCAGTGGGTAAAATGTCACACCTGAGATTTACCACTGTTGAGTGCACATATGGACAGCTGCACTCACAGGAGTTGAGACAGGATTAACACAAACATGTTATTCTCTGACATGTTAATATACACGGAAGAAAAATAAAAACGCCACATGTAAAAAAAATCAAACACATTTTCCATACGCACAAAAGCTTATTTCTCTCAAATGTTGGGGAGAAATGTATTTACCTGTTAGTGAGAATTTATCCTTTGCCAAGATAATCCATCCACCTGACAGATGTGGCATCTCATGAAGCTGATTTCAACTGCATAATTATTACACAGCTGCACCTTGTGCTGGGGACAATAAAGGGCCACTTTAAAATGTGCAGTTTTGTCATACAACACAATGCCACTGATGTCTCAGGTTTTGAGGAGTGTCCACCAGAGCTGTGCAGTTTTGTTATACAACACAATGCCACTGATGTCTCAAGTTTTGAGGGAGTGTCCACCGGAGCTGTGCAGTTTTGTCATACAACACAATGCCACTGATGTCTCAAGTTTTGAGGGAGTGTCCACCAGAGCTGTTGCCAGATCATTGAAATGAACATTGTTTTAGAAAATTTGGCAGTACGTCCAACCGGCCTCACAATCGCAGACCACGTGTAACCATGCCAACCCAGAAGCTCCACATCAGGCTTCTTCACCTGCGGGATCATCTGTGGAGGTTCAGGGGGGATGCTGAGGAGTATTTATGTCTGTAATAAAGCCCTTTTGTGGGGAAAAACTCATTGTGGGTGAGCCTGGCTGCACCTCTGCCCAGTCATGTGAAATCCATAGATTAGGGCCTAATTAATGTATTTCAATTGACTGATTTCCTTATATTAACCGTAAGTCAGTCAAATCTTAAAAATTGTTGCATGTTGTGTTTATAATTTCATCAGTACAGCATTTTCAGACATGGGTATCAAATTAAGACTCAGAGCATTACAACCACCGATAACACACATATGCTGCACGGCCCAGATTTAAACCTCTAAACATAGTTTATTGGAGGAGGATGGGAGCGGTGTGCAGATATATAAATATATAATAGCAGCACAAAGGATTACGGCCTGGTAATGAAAGAGCACTACTTCAAAGACCCCTCACTGAGACACTCTCCTCGCTACAGAGGGGACACCACCATCAGGGATCTCCCCAAAGAGAGATGCAGCGGGGGCCCTATCGCTATCTCCCCGTCACACCCCCCCCATTCCCATATTTCCCACTTCCCCCACTTCTCATCAGACAGATCCCCCAAACGCCAATTGGTCACAGA
>NW_025745298.1:744441-749819 GCF_021184085.1 Oncorhynchus gorbuscha | reverse complement strand
GTATTTATTCCTTGTGTCACTATTTCCCTCAAAACATTTATACAGTGGAAGTATTCAGACCCCTTGACTTTTTTCCACATGTTGTTACGTTACAGCCTTATTCTAAAATGGATTAAATAAACAATTTCCCTCATCATTCTACCGTAATTTCCGGACTATAAGCCGCTACTTTATTCCCACACTTTGAACCTCGCGGTTTATACAATGACGCGGCTAATTTATGGATTTTTCCCGCTTTCACAAGATTCATGGCGTCAAAAAACTGAGCACCGTCACATAATGTGACGTAAATGGAGCGCGCTCAAACTTCCCAGCATTCTGATTACGGTAGTCATTTTGTCACCCTCATCATGGCAAAGACACATAGAAATGCATATGATGCAGCTTTCAAGTTGAAGGCGATAAATCTTCCAGGAAATAGAGCTGCTGCATGGGAGCTTGGCCTTAATGAGTCGATGATAAGACGTTGGAAACAGCAGCGTGAGGAACTGACTCAGTGCAGAAAGGCAACAAAAGCTTTCAGAGGGAAGAAAAGCAGACGGCCCAAAGTATTTGCAGCCACTCGACATCAGTGTAAATCGTGCATTTAAGGTGGCGCTCCTTGTTCAGTGGGAGGCTTGGATGACAAGTGGGGAGAAATCCTTCACTAAAACGGGCCGCAGGCGAATAGCATCTTATGGTCAAGTCTGCCAGTGGGTCCTGACAGCGTGGAGCCTTGTCAAAAAATCCACTATCATCAACGGGTTTCGAAAGGCTGGACTGCTGCGTGTTGAAGGGGCAGCATGAGCTCAGCGGGGTATTTGCCTCCGGATGAAAGTGATGATAGCGACAATGAAAACGATCCAATATCGGATGAAACAATTCTGAGGCTATTCAACTCCGACACCGAAGGAGATGACTTCAGTGGTTTCAGTCCACAGGAGGAGGAAGATGGTGACCAATGACTTTCTTACGAGGCTACTGTTTTAATTTTGGTTACAAGCCGTGTTTCGTTTAAAGGCTGTGTAAAGTTCATTTGTTTCAATGTACCGGTAGGCACCTGCGGCTTATAGACATGTGCGACTTATTTATGTACAAAATACATGTTTTTTAATAATTCAGTGGGTGCGGTTTATATTCAGGTGTGCTTAATAGTCCAGCAATTACGGTAAACACAATACACCATAAAGACAAATCATAATCTGTTTTTTGAATTTACATAAGTATACATAACCTTTTTTATGAGATTCGAAATTGAGCTCAGGTGCATCCTGTTCCCATTCATTATCTTTCAAATGTGATTGGAGTCCACCTGTGGTGAATTCAATTGATTGGACATGATTTGAAAGTAAATGTCAGAGCAAAAAGCAAGCCATGACGTCGAAGAAATTGTCCGTAGAGCTCAGAGACAGGATTGGGTCTTGGAAAAGAACTCGGAAAGGGTATCAAAAAGTCTGCACTATTGAAGGTCCCCAAGAACACAGTGGCCTCCATCATTCTTAAACGGAAGAATGGAGCAATCGGGGGAGAAGGGCCTTGGTCAGGTAGATGACCAAGAACCCGATGGTCACTCTGACAGAGCTCCAGTGTTCCTCTGTGGAGATGGGAGAACCTTCCAGAAGGACAACCATCTCTGCAGCACTCCACCAATCAGGCCTTTATGGTGGAGTGGCCAGATGGAAGCCACTCCTCAGTAAAAGGCACATGACAGCAAGCTTGAACCTTGCCTAAAGGCACCTAAATGAGATTCTCTGGTCTGATGAAACCAAGATGGAACTCTTTGGCCTGAATAGCCAAGTGTCACGTCTGGAGGTTACCTGGCACATCCCTACGATGAAGCATGGTGGTGGCAGCATAATGCTGTGGGGATGTTTTTCAGCAGCAGGGACTGGTAGACTAGTCAGGATCGAGGGAAAGATGAACGGAGCGAAGTACAGAGAGAACCGTGATGAAATCCTGCTCCAGAGGATGCATCACCTTCCAACAAGACAACGACACTAAGCACATAGCCAAGACAACGCAGGAGTGGCTTTGGGACAAGTCTCTGAATGTCCTTTAGTGGCCCATCCAGAGGCAGGACATACCTGATGGAACATCTTTGGAGAGACCTGAAAATAGCTGTGCAGCGACGCTCCCCATCCAACCTGACAGAGCTTGAGAGGATCTGCAGAGAAGAATGAGAGAAACTCCCCAAATTCAAGTTTGCTAAGCTTGTAGCATCATACACAAGAAGACTCAAGGCTGTAATTGCTGACAAGGTGCTTCAACAAAGTACTGAGTAAAAGGTCTTAATACTTATGGAAATGTGATATTTCAGTTTACATTTCTTATACATTTTCAAAAATGCCTAAAAAACTGTTTTTGCTTTAATCATTATGGGGTATTGTGTTTAGATTGATGAGGGAGAAAAACAGTTGAATCCATTTTAGTATAAGGCTGTAACGTAACAAAATATGGAAAAGGTCTAGGGGTCTGAATACTTTCCGAATCGTCTGTATTTTTATCTTTAACTCTGCAGTGTTGGAAAGGACCCGTTTAGTCAGCATTTCAACCCTCCATCACTGTCTCATGTTAATACTACTCCTATACACAACCCACCATCACTGTGTCATGTTAATACTACTCCTATACACAACCCACCATCACTGTCTCATGTTAATACTACTCCTATACACAACCCCCCATCACTGTCTCATGTTAATACTACTCCTATACACAACCCACCATCACTGTCTCATGTTAATACTACTCCTAAACACAACCCACCATCACTGTCTCATGTTAATACTACTCCTAAACACAACCCACCATCACTGTCTCATGTTAATACTACTCCTATACACAACCCCCATCACTGTCTCATGTTAATACTACTCCTATACACAACTCACCATCACTGTGTCTCATGTTAATACTACTCCTAAACACAACCCACCATCACTGTGTCTCATGTTAATACTACTCCTATACACAACCCTCCATCACTGTGTCTCATGTTAATACTACTCCTAAACACAACCCCCATCACTGTCTCATGTTAATACTACTCCTATACACAACTCACCATCACTGTGTCTCATGTTAATACTACTCCTAAACACAACCCACCATCACTGTGTCTCATGTTAATACTACTCCTATACACAACCCCCCATCACTGTGTCTCATGTTAATACTACTCCTATACACAACCCTCCATCACTGTCTCATGTTAATACTACTCCTAAACACAACCCACCATCACTGTGTCTCATGTTAATACTACTCCTATACACAACCCTCCATCACTGTGTCTCATGTTAATACTACTCCTAAACACAACCCACCATCACTGTCTCATGTTAATACTACTCCTAAACACAACCCACCATCACTGTCTCATGTTCATACTACTCCTAAACACAACCCACCATCACATTTACATTACATTTAAGTCATTTAGCAGACGCTCTTATCCAGAGCGACTTACAAATTGGTGCATTCACCTTATGACATTGTGTCTCATGTTAATACTACTCCTAAACACAACCCACCATCACTGTCTCATGTTAATACTACTCCTAAACACAACCCACCATCACTGTCTCATGTTCATACTACTCCTAAACACAACCCACCATCACTGTCTCATGTTCATACTACTCCTAAACACAACCCACCATCACTGTCTCATGTGAATACTACTCCTAAACACAACCCACCATCACTGTGTCTCATGTTAATACTACTCCTAAACACAACCCACCAATCACTGTGTCTCATGTTAATACTACTCCTAAACACAACCCACCATCACTGTCTCATGTTAATACTACTCCTAAACACAACCCACCATCACTGTCTCATGTTAATACTACTCCTAAACACAACCCACCATCACTGTGTCTCATGTTACTACTCCTAAACACAACCCACCATCACTGTGTCTCATGTTAATACACACAACCCACCATCACTGTGTCTCATGTTAATACTACTCCTATACACAACCCACCATCACTGTGTCTCATGTTAATACTACTCCTAAACACAACCCACCATCACTGTGTCTCATGTTAATACTACTCCTAAACACAACCCACCATCACTGTGTCTCATGTTAATACTACTCCTAAACACAACCCACCATCACTGTGTCTCATGTTAATACTACTCCTAAACACAACCCACCATCACTGTGTCTCATGTTAATACTACTCCTAAACACAACCCACCATCACTGTGTCTCATGTTAATACTACTCCTAAACACAACCCACCATCACATGTTAATACTACTCCTAAACACAACCCACCATCACTGTCTCATGTTTACTACTCCTAAACACAACCCACCATCACATTGTCTCATTTAAAACACAACCCACCATCACTGTGTCTCATGTTAATACTACTCCTAAACACAACCCACCATCACTGTCTCATGTAAACACAACCCACCATCACTGTCTCAATACTACTCCTAAACACAACCCACCATCACTGTCTCATGTTCATAACTCCTAAACACAACCCACCATCACTGTCTCATGTGAATACTACTCCTAAACACAACCCACCATCACTGTGTCTCATGTTAATACTACTCCTAAACACAACTCACCATCACTGTGTCTCATGTTAATACTACTCCTAAACACAACCCACCATCACTGTGTCTCATGTTAATACTACTCCTAAACACAACCCACCATCACTGTCTCATGTTCATACTACTCCTAAACACAACCCACCATCACTGTCTCATGTTAATACTACTCCTAAACACAACCCACCATCACTGTGTCTCATGTTAATACTACTCCTAAACACAACCCACCATCACTGTGTCTCATGTTAATACTACTCCTAAACACAACCCACCATCACTGTGTCTCATGTTAATACTACTCCTATACAACCCACCATCACTGTGTCTCATGTTAATACTACTCCTAAACACAACCCACCATCACTGTGTCTCATGTTAATACTACTCCTAAACACAACCCACCATCACTGTGTCTCATGTTAATACTACTCCTAAACACAACCCACCATCACTGTGTCTCATGTTAATACTACTCCTAAACACAACCCACCATCACTGTGTCTCATGTTAATAATACTCCTAAAGCTCTTATGAAGTATCCACTCAATCCACCCACTCAAAAACAAAAACGTCTCCCCAACAATCTATTGCTCTCAGAGGCCTCAAAATAGCATGCACAAGTCTTATATTTGAAACCACGTCATTAAACTCACCGAAGACGCGCTGACCATGCTGTCACAAAATACAGTGTTTTTCTGCACTTAAAATGCATGTAAAATATTAACCCAAAATTCATGAAACACCATCCAAATATCTTACGCATAGATTCACATGCAAAGCATAATTGATACTCAAATGTTCTACATTAT
>NW_025745298.1:711941-739441 GCF_021184085.1 Oncorhynchus gorbuscha | reverse complement strand
TGGTATGATAAGTGCTAAAATTGCTAACTATTATTTATTGTTGTTGACCTGTGTGATTATCAATGAATAGATGAAGAGTAGGTGAACTTACACTGAACGTCCACAAACACAGAAGAAGAGTTGAGACGTCCATATTTATTCTCAGCCTCACAGTAATATTCTCCTCTGTCCTCAGAGATGATGTTAGTGATGCTGTAACTCTGTCCTGATGCTTTTGGTGAGGTTACGGTCTTCTTGTACCAGGTGTATTTGTCCACAGGTGGGTTGGCATCACTGCTGCAGGTCAGAGTCACTGAACTGCCCTCCACTATTTCACCAGAGGGACTGACTGACACTGAGGTGTTCCTTGGACCATCTAGTAAAGGAGAATATGTCAGAGGGTCAGGATTGTAGTAAACTGCCTCAAATGACATCATGTCTAAAATAAATCATATCTAAAGTCAGAGAACTATCTAAAACCATCACTTACTAAAACTATCACTCACTTATCTAAAACTATCACTTACTAAAACTATCACTCACTTATCTAAAACTATCACTTACACAAAACATGAACAATAATACATTTGTTGACCCTTTAGGACTTGAGTGTCTACTAAACTATTCTTCAAGTGTCTGATGTACTGAACATTCTAATTATAGACATGCAAACATCTATGACATTGTCTGTAATTTCTATGTAATGATGAATATGTATACATAAAGCAGTAATACTCTTCTCATTGATATAACGTTTTTGATGCTTTCTAAGTCGAATAGTAGTTTAATTCATACTTACACACTGCAGGAGAGTGGAGGTCCTCATGGTGTTCTACAGCACAGGAGTAACTGTCCACAGAATAACCCAACACTACTAGGGTATTACTAGAGTATTGTTGGGAAGTGGACTCATCTAGACGTTGTCCGTTCTTGTACCAGATGTAGGTGGGGTTGTCAGTCAGAGTACAGGTGGTGATACAGGTCAGTGTCTTCTGTCCCTCTGCAGCAGGAGTCACCTTCACCTGCAGACCTGAAACAATATGTATAAAACCACATACACCTCTGTGTTAACAGGATGGTTCATATATTTATCCTGTAATTCATTATGATTTACAGTTGTATCATACAGTGTAGTATTACCTGTGACAGACAGAGTTGTTCCTGGGAAACTATGACCCCATTCAAAGTTGTCTGTTTTAAAAGTGAAGCGATACTCAGCTGAGTCCTCCTCTCTCAGATCTGTGATTCTCAGGGAGGAGGGACCTCTGTATGTTCCAGTGTATTCCACACGACCTGCATACCCTGGGTCAGTGGTTAGGTCTTCAAGTGTCGACTTATCACTTCTAAACCAGGATGATGATGTGGTGGAATAATAACCAACAGTACAGGATATGTCCACTGTTGACCCCTTCAAGACACAGATTCTCCTCTTGGTGTAAGTCACTCTGTTGCAGTTCTGACCCTGGACACCTGAAACACAGTGACATAACAAGAGGTCAACTGGATTATATTCTCAGTTCCTTCTAGAAATGCTAAAAGTTCTCAAGTTCTCAAAGTGAAACCAACACACACAGAGGTTAAACAGTATTGTTAATAAAGAAACACTCACACACTGCAGGAGAGTGGAGATCCTCATGGCCTTTTACAGCACAGGAGTAACTGTCTTCATAGTTACTGGAGACTGGGTCTTTGTACTGGGGGGAGGTGCTCTCATCTAGATGTTGTCCGTTCTTGTACCAGATGTAGGTGGGGTTGTCAGTCAGAGTACAGGTGGTGCTACAGGTCAGTGTCTTCGACTCTGATCTCCATTTAGGAGTCACCTCCACCTGAGAACCTGAATTAAAGGAGAGCAAAAAAGAGTACATTGTTCAGTACATTGTTCAGAATTGGAGTTAATTATTAACATCATGACTCTTCAAAACGTTATAATGTGCTGTGTTACCTGTGACAGTCAGAGTTGTTCCAGGGAAACTGTGTCCCCATCTTGATGTCTGTGTGTTGAATATGAACTTGTACTCAGCAGAGTCCTCCTCTCTCAGATATGTGATTCTCAGGGTGGAGTGACCTCTCTCCTTCTCTCCAACATACTCCACACGACCTGCATACCCTGGGTTTGTGGTTAGGTCCTCAGGGATCAACTCATCCCTCCACCTAGATCTCTGTTTAGGACTAAACCAGAGTGATGATGTGATATTATAAAGACTGAAATAAGTACAGGATATGTCCACTGTTGACCCCTTCAAGGCACAGATTGTCCTCTTGGTGTAAGTCACTCTGTTGCAGTCCTGACCCTGGACACCTAAAACATAATGGAATCACATGAGTACATTATACTGTATTTTCAGTTATTTTCATAAAAGCCCCATCAAATTATACAGTGAGACCAAAAGGACGTAGTACAAACATTCTGTATACTTGCTGTATTAGATTCCATATTAGATTCACACTCACACACTGCAGGAGAGAGGAGATCCTCATGGCCTTTTACAGCACAGGAGTAGCTGTCTTCATAGTTACTGGAGACTGGGTCTTTGTACTGGGGGGAGGTGCTCTCATCTAGATGTTGTCCGTTCTTGTACCAGATGTAGGTGGGGTTGTCAGTCAGAGTACAGGTGGTGCTACAGGTCAGTGTCTTATCCTGATGTCCACCAGTCACCTTCACCTGAAGACCTGGAGAAAAAACAATATCACTGTAAATCCCTTTATCACTGACTTATCACTCTAATACAAAGATGGAAGAAATCCTATGTTATACAGACATAAACACAAATCGAGACATTTTCCTGAACTAAATGGAATTCAACAGTTTAACTATATTGAATGTTACTGTACCTGTGACAGACAGAGTGACTCCAGGACTTCCAGAATATTTCCCTCCTTCCTGATCTGTTAGTAATCTGAATTTGTACTCAGCTGAGTCTCTCTCTCTCAGGTCCCTGATTTTCAGGTTGCAGTCATTCTTCTTATCCCCATGATACTCCAGACGACCTGCGTACTCTGGGTTCTGACCTAGATCTTCAGGTTCTACACCAGTCCCCCATTCAGTGAACCAGAAGGTTGTTGTGACTTTATGACCACTGGGATATGTGTAAGAGCAGAACAGATCCACTGTTGACCCCTTCCAGGTACAGATACTCTCAGTGGTGTAAGTAACACTCCAGCCATCCTGACCCAGTACCACTGAAACACAGTTAGACATCACAATGATATCAGAATTAGAACAAGGTATTCTGGCTCACACTTTGTTATGGGTTTGTCCACACTTTGTTGCCATATTGGAAACCACAGATAATCATCACTCAGTGAGGTGTGAAACATAACTATTTAAAGTGAAGTGGAGATGCCTAACAGAACACAAGCAAATGTAATACACATGTCTGTAGATTGATCAACATAAAAGTTGTGAATGAGACCATACCTGTCACAGACCAGAGAAAGACCCCCAACACACTTCCTGCTGTTCTCAAGACCATTGTTGCATCTCCCACCCTGCAGTCTTAGAAACATAAACAACAACTCACTCTATAGCTGGTGAATAACTCCACCTGATACATTGAAGTATAAACTGTAAATGGGGTCCAGGGCCTCATTACTGAAAATGAACCAGGCTCATATTGTATTGTGTTGTATTGTGCTATATGGTTGTCTATGTGAATACTGTCTGTCTGTAAGTCTACTGCACTATGTATGTATGTAATGTGTGTGATGTGTTGCATGTCTGTCTACTTAAACTGACATGATGCAAAAATACATTCCTAATATATACAGTAGTCATCATCATCATTATAAACAACAACAACAACAATCACTTATTGAACAGGTCTGTAGAACTGTAAACACATATTTATACATTGATTATTCTAAAACGGTTTCATTCTCAGAACCACAAATATAGGAGGATAAATGTTCAATCCTCTACAGTCCGTCAAGTTGTACAGCAGCCTAAAGACTGACCACCAGGTTCAATGACAGCACATATCCCCAAGCTGTGAGGCTAAACAGCCAGTGACTAAATGTAAATGTAAAGACTGACCACCAGGTTCAATGACAGCACCTATCCTCAAGCTGTGAGGCTAAACAGCCAGTGACTAAAGAATGACCACCAGGTTCAATGACAGCACCTATCCTCAAGCTGTGAGGCTAAACAGCCAGTGACTAAAGAATGACCACCAGGTTCAATGACAGCACCTATCCTCAAGCTGTGAGGCTAAACAGCCAGTGACTAAAGAATGACCACCAGGTTCAATGACAGCACCTATCCCCAAGCTGTGAGGCTAAACAGCCAGTGACTAAAGAATGACCACCAGGTTCAATGACAGCACCTATCCTCAAGCTGTGAGGCTAAACAGCCAGTGACTAAAGAATGACCACCAGGTTCAATGACAGCACCTATCCTCAAGCTGTGAGGCTAAACAGCCAGTGACTAAAGACTGACCACCAGGTCCAATGACAGCACCTATCCTCAAGCTGTGAGGCTAAACAGCCAGTGACTAAAGAATGACCACCAGGTCCAATGACAGCACAGCCAGTGACTATCCCCATGACAGCAGCTGTGCTGTGAGGCTAAACAGCCAGTGACTAAAGACTGACCACCAGGTTCAATGACAGCACCTATCCCCAAGCTGTGAGGCTAAACAGCCAGTGACTAAAGACTGACCACCAGGTTCAATGACAGCACCTATCGTCAAGCTGTGAGGCTAAACAGCCAGTGACTTTCACTCTCTCTCTCTCACACACACACACACACACACACACACACACACACACACACACACACACACACACACACACACACACACACACACACACACACACACACACACACACACACACACACACACACAATCGGTAGTGAAGGCCCATAAGGCCCATGGAGTCTGTATAAAAGTCCAGAGAGCTGTTTTTTTTTTTTTTTAAACCTTTATTTAACTAGGCAAGTCAGTTAAGAACAAATTCTTATTTACAATGACGGCTTAGGAACAGTGGGTTAACTGCCTGTTCAGGGGCAGAACGACAGATTTGTACCTTGTCAGCTCTGAGGTTTGAACTTGCAACCTTCCGGTTACTAGTCCAACGCTCTAACCACTAGGCTACGCTGTCGCCCCTAAGCTGCTGTTATGGATGAAAAGTTAAAACACACATCCTACACAGTATATATGTCAACCCTCCTCCCAATCAGTCTGGTCCTAAAGGGCCCTCAGATAAATCCACTGTGTCATTCATACACACTCAACCACACTGGGGGAGACACTTTATGAATACTGACCCTGATGTAACAACCAAAACACAGCTCATAACATAACAAGAAGTAAAATGATACATTACCCTTCAAGTATATGACTTATGACTGAAAACAAATAACCAAAAACTATTTTCCCAGATATTGTCAAGAGTAGTTCCAGAGTGGAGTGAAGAGGAGAGGTCCTGTACAGTGAGTCAACTGACTGGTAGTGAGTGAAAACAAGAAGTAAGTGTTGAAACCTTATAAAAGCAGTCAGAACACAAGTAGTGGATGCAGAACTGTCCTTCCTGTTTAGTAAAGACATTAACATCCACGACAACCAGACCAACACGCCAGAAAAGGGCTGTTACTGTAATAGAACAGAAATTGTGTAAAACACAAGTCTGGACATATATTCTTTTTATTTAAAAAATGTGTCAATTTTCACTTTAGCTTTCTTGGGAACAGGAACAATGGTGGCCCTCTTGATGCATGTGGGAACAGCAGACTGGTATAGGGATTGATTGAATATGTCCGTAAACACACCGGCCAGCTGGTCTGCGCATGCTCTGAGGGTGCGGCTGGGGATGCCGTCTGGGCCTGCAGCCTTGCGAGGGTTAACACGTTTAAATGTCTTACTCACCTCGGCTGCAGTGAAGGAGAGACTGCATGTTTTCGTTGCAGGCCGTGTCAGTGGCACTGTATTGTCCTCAAAGCGGGCAAAAAAGTTATTTAGTCTGCCTGGGAGCAAGACATCCTGGTCCGTGACTGGGCTGGGTTTCTTCTTGTAGTCCGTGATTGACTGTAGACCCTGCCACATGCCTCTTGTGTCTGAGCCATTGAATTGAGATTCCACTTTGTCTCTGTACTGACGCTTAACTTGTTTAATAGCCTTGCGGAGGGAATAGCTGCATTGTTTATATTCGGACATGTTACCAGACACCTTGCCCTGATTAAAAGCAGTGGTTCGCGCTTTCAGTTTCACGCGAATGCTGCCATCAATCCACAGTTTCTGGTTTGGGAATGTTTTTATCGTTGCTATGGGAACGACATCTTCGACACACGTTCTAATGAACTCGCACACCGAATCAGCGTATTCGTCAATATTTCCATCTGACGCAATACGAAACATGTCCCAGTCCACGTGATGGAAGCAGTCTTGGAGTGTAGAGTCAGCTTGGTCTGACCAGCGTTGGACAGACCTCAGCGTGGGAGCCTCTTGTTTTAGCTTCTGCCTGTAGGCAGGGATCAACAAAATGGAGTCGTGGTCAGCTTTCCCGAAAGGGGGGCGGGGCAGGGCCTTATATGCGTCGCGGAAGTTAGAGTAACAATGATCCAAGGTTTTACCACCCCTGGTTGCGCAATCGATATGCTGATAAAATTTAGGGAGTCTTGTTTTCAGATTAGCTTTGTTAAAATCCCCAGCTACAATGAATGCAGCCTCCGGATAAATGGTTTCCAGTTTGCAAAGAGTTAAATAAAGTTTGTTCAGAGCCATCGATGTGTCTGCTTGGGGGGGGGGGGTATATACGGCTGTGATTATAATCGAAGAGAATTCTCTTGGAAGATAATGCGGTCTACATTTGATTGTGAGGAATTCTAAATCAGGTGAACAGAAGGATTTGAGTTCCTGTATGTTTCCTTCATCACACCATGTCCCGTTAGTCATGAGGCATACGCCCCTGCCCCTCTTCTTACCAGAGAGATGTATGTTTCTGTCGGCGCGATGCGTGGAGAAACCCATTGGCTGCACCACCCTGGATAGCGTCTTCCCAGTAAGCCATGTTTCCGTGAAGCAGAGAACGTTGCAGTCTCTGATGTCCCTCTGGAATGCCACCCTTGCTCGGATTTCGTCAACCTTGTTGTCGAGAGACTGGACATTGGCAAGAAGAATGCTGGGAAGTGGTGCGCGATGTGCCCTTTTTCGGAGTCTGACCAGAACACCGCCTCGTTTCCCTCTTTTTCGGAGTCGTTTCCTTGGGTCGCTGCATGCGATCCATTCCGTTTTCCTGTTTGTAAGGCAGAACACAGGATCCGCGTCACGGAAAACATATTCTTGGTCGTACTGATGGTGAGTTGACGCTGATCTTATATTCAGTAGTTCTTCTCGACTGTATGTAATGAAATCTAAGATGACCTGGGGTACTAATGTAAGAAATAACACGTAAAAAAACAAGAAATTGCATAGTTTCCTAGGAACGCGAAGCGAGGCGGCCATCTCAGTCGGCGCCGGAAGTTCAACAGTGCCCCGTAGTACTCACTTCCGTCATCATGAAGTGCTTTGAGAGACTAGTCAAGGACCATATCACCTCCACCCTACCTGACACCCTAGACCCACTCCAATATGCTTACCGCCCAAATAGGTCCACAGACGATGCAATCTCAACCACACTGCACACTGCCCTAACCCACCTGGACAAGAGGAATACCTATGTGAGAATGCTGTTCATCGACTACAGCTCGGCATTCAACACCATAGTACCCTCCAAGCTCGTCATCAAGCTCGAGACCCTGGGTCTCGACCCCGCCCTGTGCAACTGGGTACTGGACTTCCTGACGGGCCGCCCCCAGGTGGTGAGGGTAGGCAACAACATCTCCTCCCCGCTGATCCTCAACACGGGGGCCCCACAAGGGTGCGTTCTGAGCCCTCTCCTGTACTCCCTGTTCACCCACGACTGCGTGGCCACGCACTCCTCCAACTCAATCATCAAGTTTGCGGACGACACAACAGTGGTAGGCTTGATTACCAACAACGACGAGACGGCCTACAGGGAGGAGGTGAGGGCCCTCGGAGTGTGGTGTCAGGAAAATAACCTCACACTCAACGTCAACAAAACTAAGGAGATGATTGTGGACTTCAGGAAACAGCAGAGGGAACTCCCCCCTATCCACATCGATGGGACAGTAGTGGAGAGGGTAGCTAGTTTTAAGTTCCTCGGCATACACATCACAGACAAACTGAATTGGTCCACTCACACTGACAGCGTCGTGAAGAAGGCGCAGCAGCGCCTCTTCAACCTCAGGAGGCTGAAGAAATTTGGCTTGTCACCAAAAGCACTCACAAACTTCTACAGATGCACAATCGAGAGCATCCTGGCGGGCTGTACCACCGCCTGGTACGGCAACTGCTTCGCCCTCAACCGTAAGGCTCTCCAGTGGGTAGTGAGGACTGCACAACGCATCACCGGGGGCAAACTACCTGCCCTCCAGGTCACCTACACCACCCGATGTTACAGGAAGGCCATAAAGATCATCAAGGACATCAACCACCCGAACCACTGCCTGTTCACCCCGCTATCATCCAGAAGGCGAGGTCAGTACAGGTGCATCAAAGCTGGGACCGAGAGACTGAAAAACAGCTTCTATCTCAAGGCCATCAGACTGTTAAACAGCCACCACTAACATTGAGTGGCTGCTGCCAACACACTGTCATTGACACTGACCCAACTCCAGCCACTTTAAAAATGGGAATTGATGGGAAATGATGTAAATATATCACTAGCCACTTTAAACAATGCAACCTTATATAATGTTACTTACCCTACATTATTCATCTCATATGCATATGTATATACTGTACTCTACATCATCGACTGCATCCTTATGTAATACATGTATCACTAGCCACTTTAACTATGCCACTTTGTTTACTTTGTCTACACACTCATCTCATATGTATATACTGTACTCGATACCATCTACTGTATGCTGCTCTGTACCATCACTCATTCATATATCCTTATGTACATATTCCTTATCCCCTTACACTGTGTATAAGACAGTAGTTTTGGAATTGTTAGTTAGATTACTTGTTGGTTATCACTGCATTGTCGGAACTAGAAGCACAAGCATTTCGCTACACTCACATTAACATCTGCTAACCATGTGTATGTGACAAATAATTTTTTATTTTTTTATTTTTTTTACTACATACAGAACCATTTAAACAATGTGTTGACTATACTATTTATAACATTAACATTTTAATGACCTACCTTGCCCTTCTGAGTTCTGTATATAGAGGTCAAAGTTCCATGATGTTATTCAATTAGAACCCATTCAATTTACACACCCATGACAAATCACTCCTCATCAGCTGCATCAAAGTGGTACTGAAGGTTCAGTGTTCTAGACTAGAGCTCCTCCTACTGGCATCGCTACATTACTGCAGCCTCCAGTCCACATGATGTCCTCATTCATTTGGGAAGTAATAGGAATAAAATGAATGATGTTCCTGTCATTCCAGCCATTATAATGAGCCCATCCTCCTGTATACCAGCCTCCTCTGTTGTACAGTACTGGTAGAAGCTGTATCTAGGAGAGGCATGATTGAACATCACCACAGCCTGCTGTACTGACTGTGTGGTCTATTGTAGTCTGCTGTCCATAAATATTGCCATTTAGTTATCAAAAGCAATGTATAGTCGTTGTGCTTATATTTTACCTATTGGTGGTCCCGGGAACCAAACCCATAACGTCGTAGGTGCCATGTTCTACCAACTGAGCCACAGAGGAACATATTCTGAATAGTGTAATGTGCATATACAGATTTCTGAAATGATTGAGGAGGCCTGTGAGAGGACAGACAGGAAAGTAGAACAGGGAAGTGACACTGAGTGTCTGCATCTAAATTAACAATACCACAACCCACCATCACTGTGTCTCATGTTAATACTACTCCTACACACAACCCACCATCACTGTGTCACATGTTAATACTACTCCTACACACAACCCACCATCACTGTGTCTCATGTTAATACTACTCCTAAACACAACCCACCATCACTGTGTCTCATGTTAATACTACTCCTAAACACAACCCACCATCACTGTCTCATGTTAATACTACTCCTAAACACAACCCACCATCACTGTGTCTCATGTTAATACTACTCCTAAACACAACCCACCATCACTGTGTCTCATGTTAATACTACTCCTAAACACAACCCACCATCACACTTCGCTCCCGCGGGTAGTATAACTTTTTCATTACATTTCATTATTTATTTATTTATTAGCACAACGGTTTGATTTGTCTAATCTTAGCAATTTCTTCTCAGCTAGCTACATAGCTGTCTTTGTATCAAAGATAATTGCGTAATTATCGTATTTCGCCGTCCTAACGTAGTCTTCACTAGCCAGCTAGCTAACGTCCACTGATTAGCTGCACTGGAGAAACTATTACACTCAACTGAACGACTTGATTAGTGTAGTGTTAGCTAGCTACATAGCTGTCTTTGCTGTCTTCGTATCTTCGTATCCAAGATAATTGTGTTGTTTAGGTTTAGAGTGTGTAGTCTTAGAGTGATTATCTTAATTTACCGAGGTTAGCTAGCCAGCTATTTGTCGTCCTTAACGTAGGAGACTCTGCTAGCTAGCCAATGCTAGCCAACGTCTTCTGAATAGAACTCAACAACCCGGTCGCATTCACAGGTAGTATCACATTTTCACTTCATTTCATTACAGTACAACGGTTTGATTTGTTTGATTGTAGCTAGCTACATAGCTAGCTACATAGCCGTCTTTGTATCAAAGATAATTGTGTAGTCTAGAGCGATTTTCTAGGTTCGCTAGCCAGCTATTGTCGTTCTTTTAACGCAACGTAACGTAAACAACACTGCTAGCTAGCCAGCTAGCCCCCGAATAGCAACACTGCAGAAACTATTACACTCAACAGAACGACTTGATTGGTGTAGTGTCAACAACGCACCCACTGCCAGCTAGCCTACTTCAGCAGTACTGTATCATTTTAATCATTTTAGTCAATAAGATTCTTGCTACGTAGCTTAACTTTCTGAACATTCGAGACGTGTAGTCCACTTGTCATTCCAATCTCCTTTGCATTAGCGTAGCCTCTTCTGTAGCCTGTCAACTATGTGTCTGTTTATCCCTGTTCTCTCCTCTCTGCACAGACCATACAAACGCTCCACACCGCGTGGCCGCGGCCACCCTACTCTGGTGGTCCCAGCGCGCACGACCCACGTGGAGTTCCAGGTCTCCGGTAGCCTCTGGAACTGCCAATCTGCGGTCAACAAGGCAGAGTTCATCTCAGCCTATGCCTCCCTCCAGTCCCTCGACTTCTTGGCACTGACGGAAACATGGATCACCACAGACAACACTGCTACTCCTACTGCTCTCTCTTCGTCCGCCCACGTGTTCTCGCACACCCCGAGAGCTTCTGGTCAGCGGGGTGGTGGCACCGGGATCCTCATCTCTCCCAAGTGGTCATTCTCTCTTTCTCCCCTTACCCATCTGTCTATCGCCTCCTTTGAATTCCATGCTGTCACAGTTACCAGCCCTTTCAAGGTTAACATCCTTATCATTTATCGCCCTCCAGGTTCCCTCGGAGAGTTCATCAATGAGCTTGATGCCTTGATAAGCTCCTTTCCTGAGGACGGCTCACCTCTCACAGTTCTGGGCGACCTTAACCTCCCCACGTCTACCTTTGACTCTTTCCTCTCTGCCTCCTTCTTTCCACTCCTCTCCTCTTTTGACCTCACCCTCTCACCTTCCCCCCCTACTCACAAGGCAGGCAATACGCTCGACCTCATCTTTACTAGATGCTGTTCTTCCACTAACCTCATTGCAACTCCCCTCCAAGTCTCCGACCACTACCTTGTATCCTTTTCCCTCTCGCTCTCATCCAACACCTCCCACACTGCCCCTACTCGGATGGTATCGCGCCGTCCCAACCTTCGCTGTCTCTCCCCCGCTACTCTCTCCTCTTCCATCCTATCATCTCTTCCCTCCGCTCAAACCTTCTCCAACCTATCTCCTGATTCTGCCTCCTCAACCCTCCTCTCCTCCCTCTCTGCATCCTTTGACTCTCTATGTCCCCTATCCTCCAGGCCGGCTCGGTCCTCCCCTCCCGCTCCGTGGCTCGATGACTCATTGCGAGCTCACAGAACAGGGCTCCGGGCAGCCGAGCGGAAATGGAGGAAAACTCGCCTCCCTGCGGACCTGGCATCCTTTCACTCCCTCCTCTCTACATTTTCCTCCTCTGTCTCTGCTGCTAAAGCCACTTTCTACCACGCTAAATTCCAAGCATCTGCCTCTAACCCTAGGAAGCTCTTTGCCACCTTCTCCTCCCTCCTGAATCCTCCTCCCCCCTCCTCCCTCTCTGCAGATGACTTCGTCAACCATTTTGAAAAGAAGGTCGACGACATCCGATCCTCGTTTGCTAAGTCAAACGACACCGCTGGTTCTGCTCACACTGCCCTACCCTGTGCTTTGACCTCTTTCTCCCCTCTCTCTCCAGATGAAATCTCGCGTCTTGTGACGGCCGGCCGCCCAACAACCTGCCCGCTTGACCCTATCCCCTCCTCTCTTCTCCAGACCATTTCCGGAGACCTTCTCCCTTACCTCACCTCGCTCATCAACTCATCCCTGACCGCTGGCTACGTCCCTTCCGTCTTCAAGAGAGCGAGAGTTGCACCCCTTCTGAAAAAACCTACACTCGATCCCTCCGATGTCAACAATTACAGACCAGTATCCCTTCTTTCTTTTCTCTCCAAAACTCTTGAACGTGCCGTCCTTGGCCAGCTCTCCCGCTATCTCTCTCTGAATGACCTTCTTGATCCAAATCAGTCAGGTTTCAAGACTAGTCATTCAACTGAGACTGCTCTCCTCTGTATCACGGAGGCGCTCCGCACTGCTAAAGCTAACTCTCTCTCCTCTGCTCTCATCCTTCTAGATCTATCGGCTGCCTTCGATACTGTGAACCATCAGATCCTCCTCTCCACCCTCTCCGAGTTGGGAATCTCCGGCGCGGCCCACGCTTGGATTGCGTCCTACCTGACAGGTCGCTCCTACCAGGTGGCGTGGCGAGAATCTGTCTCCTCACCACGCGCTCTCACCACTGGTGTCCCCCAGGGCTCTGTTCTTGGCCCTCTCCTATTCTCGCTATACACCAAGTCACTTGGCTCTGTCATAACCTCACATGGTCTCTCCTATCATTGCTATGCAGACGACACACAATTAATCTTCTCCTTTCCCCCTTCTGATGACCAGGTGGCGAATCGCATCTCTGCATGTCTGGCAGACATATCAGTGTGGATGACGGATCACCACCTCAAGCTGAACCTCGGCAAGACGGAGCTGCTCTTCCTCCCGGGGAAGGACTACCCGTTCCATGATCTCGCCATCACGGTTGACAACTCCATTGTGTCCTCCTCCCAGAGCGCCAAGAACCTTGGCGTGATCCTGGACAACACCCTGTCGTTCTCAACCAACATCAAGGCGGTGGCCCGTTCCTGTAGGTTCATGCTCTACAACATCCGCAGAGTACGACCCTGCCTCACACAGGAAGCGGCGCAGGTCCTAATCCGGGCACTTGTCATCTCCCGTCTGGATTACTGCAACTCGCTGTTGGCTGGGCTCCCTGCCTGTGCCATTAAACCCCTTCAACTCATCCAGAACGCCGCAGCCCGTCTGGTGTTCAACCTTCCCAAGTTCTCTCACGTCACCCCGCTCCTCCGTTCTCTCCACTGGCTTCCAGTTGAAGCTCGCATCCGCTACAAGACCATGGTGCTTGCCTACGGAGCTGTGAGGGGAACGGCACCTCAGTACCTCCAGGCTCTGATCAGGCCCTACACCCAAACAAGGGCACTGCGTTCATCCACCTCTGGCCTGCTCGCCTCCCTACCACTGAGGAAGTACAGCTCCCGCTCAGCCCAGTCAAAACTGTTCGCTGCTCTGGCCCCCCAATGGTGGAACAAACTCCCTCACGACGCCAGGACAGCGGAGTCAATCACCACCTTCCGGAGACACCTGAAACCCCACCTCTTTAAGGAATACCTAGGATAGGATAAGTAATCCCTCTCACCCCCCTTAAGATTTAGATGCACTATTGTAAAGTGACTGTTCCACTGGATGTCATAAGGTGAATGCACCAATTTGTAAGTCGCTCTGGATAAGAGCGTCTGCTAAATGACTTAAATGTAATGTAAATGTAATCACTGTGTCTCATGTTAATACTACTCCTAAACACAACCCACCATCACTGTGTCTCATGTTAATACTACTCCTAAACACAACCCACCATCACTGTGTCACATGTTAATACTACTCCTACACAACCCACCATCACTGTGTCTCATGTTAATACTACTCCTAAACACAACCCACCATCACTATGTCTCATGTTAATACTACTCCTAAACACAACCCACCATCACTGTGTCTCATGTTAATACTACTCCTATGTCACGCCTTGGTCATTGTATCTTGTGTTTTTGTTATATGTTTGGGTAGGCCAGGGTGTGACATGGGTTTATATGTTGTATTTCGTATTGGGGTTTGTATTAATTGGGAGTGTGTATTATTAGGGGTGTGTCTAGTTAGGCTTGGCTGCCTGAGGCGATTCCTAATTGGAGTCAGCTGATTCTCGTTGTCTCGGATTGGGAACCGTATTTAGGTAGCCTGAGTGCGCGTTGTATTTCGTGGGTGATTGTACCTGTCTCTGTGTTAGTCACCAGAAAGGCTGTAATTAGTTTCACTCGTTTGTTGTTTTCTTCTTCAGTTATTTCATGTACCGCATTATCTTCATTAGAAGTCATGAGTAACCTACACGCTGCATTTCAGTCTGACTTTCTTCAAACAACAGATGAACTTCGTTACATCCTACACACAACCCACCATCACTGTCTCATGTTAATACTACTCCTAAACACAACCCACCATCACTGTGTCTCACGTTAATACTACTCCTAAACACAACCCACCATCACTGTGTCTCATGTTAATACTACTCCTAAACACAACCCACCATCACTGTGTCTCATGTTAATACTACTCCTCAAGCTCTTATGAAGTATCCACTCAATCACTCTTATCCCTACTTTCACTCTTACAATAAGTCTCCCGAACAATATATTGCTCTCAGAGGCCTCAAAAAAGTCTTATACTTGAAACCACGTCATTAAACTCACCGAAGACGAAGAAGAGTAAATTAACTACTTTAAAATGGAGACAGTCCTCAATGGCACTGCCTGTGCTGTTTTTCTGCACTTAAAAATGCATGTAAAATATTAACCCCAAATAAATGAAACACCATCCAGATATATTACACATAGATTCACATGCAAAGCATAATTCACACTCAAATTATCTATGTTGGTCCACATTATGTGTGTCTAGTCAAACAGACAAACAAACTGTATGTAGGTCTACATTATCTATGTCTAGGCTAACAGACAAACACACTGTATGTAGGTCTACATTATGTATGTCTAGGTTAACATACAAACAAACGGTATGTTGGTCTACATTATCTATGTCTAGGCTAATAGACAAACATACTGTATGTTGGTCTACATTATGTATGTCTAGGTTAACAGACAAACAAACTGTATGTAGGTCTACATTATGTATGTCTAGGTTAACAGACAAACAAACTGTATGTTGGTCTACATTGTGTATGTCTAGGTTAACAGACAAACAAACTGTATGTTGGTCTACATTGTATATGTCTAAGGTTAACAGACAAACAAACTGTATGTTGGTCTACATTGTGTATGTCTAGGTTAACAGAGAAACAAACCGTATGTATGTCTACATTATGTTTTGCCCTGCAGAAGATTGAATTGTCATGCCAGGTAGAAGATTGAATTGTCATGCCAGGTAGAAGATTGAATTGTCATGCCAGGTAGAAGATTGAATTGTCATGCCAGGTAGAAGATTGAATTGTCATGCCAGGTAGAAGATTGAATTGTCATGCCAGGCAGAAGATTGAATTGTCATGCCAGGTAGAAGATTGAATTGTCATGCCAGGCAGAATATTGAATTGTCATGCCAGGTAGAAGATTGAATTGTCATGCCAGGCCGAAGATTGAATTGTCATGCCAGGTAGAAGATTGAATTGTCATGCCAGGTAGAAGATTGAATTGTCATGCCAGGTAGAAGATTGAATTGTCATGCCAGGCAGAAGATTGAATTGTCTTGTCCAGGCAGAAGTTTGAATTGTCTTGTCCAGGCAGAAGTTTGAATTGGCTTGTCCAGGCAGAAGTTTGAATTGTCTTGTCCAGGCAGAAGTTTGAATTGTCTTGTCCAGGCAGAAGTTTGAATTGGCTTGTCCAGGCAGCAGTTTGAATTGTCTTGTCCAGGCAGAAGTTTGAATTGGCTTGTCCTGGCAGAAGTTTGAATTGTCTTGTCCAGGTAGAAGATTGAATTGTCTTGTCCAGGCAGAAGTTTGAATTGGCTTGTCCTGGCAGAAGTTTGAATTGTCTTGTCCAGGCAGAGAGAGAGACAGACAGAGAGAGAGACAGAGAGAGAGAGAGAGAGAGAGACAGAGAGAGACAGAGAGACGGAGAGAGACAGAGAGAGAGACAGAGACAGAGAGAGAGAGAGAGAGAGAGAGAGAGAGAGAGAGACAGACAGACAGACAGACAGACAGACAGACAGACAGACAGACAGACAGACAGACAGACAGACAGACAGACAGACAGACAGACAGACAGACAGACAGACAGACAGACAGACAGACAGACAGAGAGAGAGAGAGAGAGAGAGAGAGAGAGAGAGAGAGAGAGAGAGAGAGAGAGAGAGAGACAGACAGACAGACAGACAGACAGACAGACAGACAGACAGACAGACAGACAGACAGACAGACAGACAGACAGACAGACAGACAGACAGACAGACAGACAGACAGACAGACAGACAGACAGACAGAGACTGCCCAATGTATGACCATATTAAAGAGACATATTTCCCCCAGATTACACAGATCCACAAAGAATTCGAAAACAAATCCAATTTTGAAAAACTCCCATATCTTTTGGGTGAAATTCCACAGTGTGCCATCACAGCAGCAAGAATTGTGACCTGTTGCCACGAGAAAAGGGCAACCAGTGAAGAACAAACACCATTGTAAATACAACCCATATTTATGCTTATTCATTTTATCTTGTGTCCTTTAACTATTTGTACATTGTATATATATATAATATGACATTTGTAATGTCTTTACTGTTTTTAAACTTCTGTATGTGTAATGTTTACTGTTAATTTTTGTTGTTTTTCACTTTATATATTCACTTTGTATGTTGTCTACCTCACTTGCTTTGGCAATGTTAACACATGTTTCCCATGCCAATAAAGCCCTTGAATTGAATTGAATTGAATTGAGAGAGAGAGACAGAGAGAGAGAGAGAGACCGAGAGACAGACAGAGAGAGAGAGAGAGAGAGAGAGAGAGAGAGAGAGAGAGAGAGAGAGAGAGAGAGAGAGAGAGAGAGAGAGAGAGAGAGAGAGAGAGAGAGAGAGAGAGAGAGAGAGAGAGAGAGAGAGAGAGAGAGGTCTCCAATTCAATTCAAGGGGCTTTATTGGCATGGGAAACATGTGTTAACATTGCCAAAGAGAGTGCAGTAGATAATATACAAAAGTGAAATAAACAATCAAAATGAACAGTAAACATTACACATACAGAAGTGATGATAGTCTACATTATGTCACCATAGAGAATGATAGAGAACTATTTGTATCTGTCTAATTTTTGCTTCTGTGAGCTCACGGGCAGTTTGAACTAAGCAGTGCCATTGAGGCCATCTCCATTTTGAAGTAGTCCATTTTCTTCTTCTACTACTTCTATGAGTGGGTAAACAAACTAAAAGGGTGCATCCTGCCACCTGGAGTGTGTTGTTTGAACAGGTGTAAAGCCAAGGTTGGCGATTTACTGCCACCTGCAGTTATGGAATGTTTACTCATGAGTATAATTAATTGGCTGATCCCTCCTGATGATCCGGATGGAATTATGTGATCCTTCCTTAACACATAGGAAGTCCCACTTGAAACTGAAGGTCCTCAATGGCGCTGCCCATGCTAAAAAGGGCTTGTTGGGAACTAAAGTCCTCTATCTATCTCTATGGAGGACATATGAAAACCCCTGCACCCGCATGCCTTTGCTCCCACCGGCACAATCCGTCATTTGTCTGTCATTTTTCTGATCAAAATGTATGATATGAGTTGATTGGTAAAACTTCAGAATGACTCATAAATAACCCATTATAAATGCTTATATATGTTTATAAATGATAGTTGACATTTTGACAGATGCACAGATGTCCTTACCCTGTGGAGGTGTACTGGGAGGCTAAGGAGGTGTTGAGGCCTATAGAGTTGGTCCTCTGCGGTCTGGGTACCTGATCACCAGCCTGGTGCTCTCCAGCTCCACCCTTTGGACAGCAGGACAAACAACAGGAACAGCCAAAATACTTACAATGGAACCAATAGCATAGTCCCAAAAGTACAATGAGCCAAAAGCATTATCCCAAAAGTCCAATGAAACCAATAGATTTGTCCCTAAACTACAAGAAAAGGTTCACTCATTATTTGTAAAAACAGAGTTGTTCGAATTTACAATCTTTGCAGCTAAACTACGTTGTAGCTAATCTTCAAAATAAATCAATATTAGATGTACAGTATGTATTTCTATATTGTTGTAGTATTTTGGGTAAATCATAAATCAAACTCCTCTATAGTCAATGGCTATGCCACCTTGGAGTGGGGTCTGGTAGTGCAGCCTGTCTATACAATGTCCCTGTGGTGGGGTCTGGTAGTGCAGCCTGTCTATACTATGTCCCTGTGGTTGGGTCTGGTATTGCAGCCTGTCTATACTATGCCCCTGTGGTTGGGTCTGGTATTGGAGGCCATTTATACTATGTCCCTGTGGTTGGGTCTGGTAGTGCAGCCTGTCTATACTATGTCCCTGTGGTTGGGTCTGGAAGTGCAGCCTGTCTATACTATGCCCCTGTGGTGGGGTCTGGTAGTGCAGCCTGTCTATACTATGTCCCTGTGGTGGGGTCTGGTAGTGCAGCCTGTCTATACTATGTCCCTGTGGTGGGGTCTGGTATTGCAGCCTGTCTATACTATGCCCCTGTGGTGGTGTCTGGTAATGCAGCCTGTCATTACTATGTCCCTGTGGTCGGGTCTGGTAGTGCAGTCTGTCTATACTATGTCCCTGTGGTGGGGTCTGGTAGTACAGCCTGTCTATACTATGTCCCTGTGGTGGGGTCTGGTAGTACAGCCTGTCTATACTATGTCCCTGTGGTGGGGTCTGGTATTGCAGCCTGTCTATACTATGTCCCTGTGGTCGGGTCTGGTAGTGCAGTCTGTCTATACTATGTCCCTGTGGTGGGGTCTGGTAGTACAGCCTGTCTATACTATGTCCCTGTGGTGGGGTCTGGTAGTACAGCCTGTCTATACTATGTCCCTGTGGTGGGGTCTGGTAGTGCAGCCTGTCTATACTATGTCCCTGTGGTGGGGTCTGGTAGTGCAGCCTGTCTATACTATGTCCCTGTGGTGGGGTCTGGTAGTGCAGCCTGTCTATACTATGCCCCTGTGGTGGGGTCTGGTAGTGCAGCCTGTCTATACTATGTCCCTGTGGTGGGGTCTGGTAGTGCAGCCTGTCTATACTATGCCCCTGTGGTGGGGTCTGGTAGTGCAGCCTGTCTATACTATGTCCCTGTGGTGGGGTCTGGTAGTGCAGCCTTGTTATGCAGCCTGTAAAATAGTTCTGTCATCCTGTATTATGTAGACCGCATTATCTACCAAGAGAATTCTCTTCGATTATAATCACAGCCGTATATATCCCCCCCCAAGCAGACACATCGATGGCTCTGAACGAACTTTATTTAACTCTTTGCAAACTGGAAACCATTTATCCGGAGGCTGCATTCATTGTAGCTGGGGATTTTAACAAAGCTAATCTGAAAACAAGACTCCCTAAATTTGATCAGCATATCGATTGCGCAACCAGGGGTGGTAAAACCTTGGATCATTGTTACTCTAACTTCCACGACGCATATAAGGCCCTGCCCCGCCCCCCTTTCGGAAAAGTTGACCACGACTCCATTTTGTTGATCCCTGCCTACAGACAGGGTTTCTGTACAGCACTTTGAGATATCAGCTGATGTACGAAGGGCTATATAAATAAATGTGATTTCATTTGATTCTTCCATTCTTCCATGCTGCTGTTGATGATGGCTTTACTTCTTCAGGATCATTGGGTCGATTGAGCTAAAGTAGGCTAATGCGATTAACATGAGATTGAAGGTAATGAGAACATTTCCCAGGACATAGACATATCTGATATTGGCACAAAGCTTAAATTCTTGTTATTCTAACTGCACTGTCCAATTTACAGTAGCTATTACAATGAAAGAATACCATGCTATTGTTTGAGGAGAGTGCACAGTTTTGAACTTGATTATTAATAAACAAATTAGGCACAGTTGGGCAGTCTTGATACAACATATGAACAGAAATGCAATCATTCATTTGCTCAGTTATAAAGTTTGCACATACACTGCTACCATCTAGTGGCCAAAACGTAAATTGATTCTGGGCTGGAATAATACATTATGGCCTTTCACTTGCATTTCAAAGATGATGGTACAGAAAGTTCAACGTTTTTCTGTAATTATCTTTTACCAGATCTAATGTTTTGTATTATCCTACATTCAAACGTATCCAGAATTGCCTCAGACATGAGAAACTAGCAGAGTCATGAGCACGTTTCATATAAATTCACGCACACGTTTTAATATTTTTGGAGCATGTTTTATAATTTATTAGCTCTTTTTATAAATCATGATCATGTTTAATATAAATTCATGCACACATTTTACTAATTAATTAGTACGTTTTATAATTTGTGAACTCATTTTATAAATCATTGTAACGGCGTTCGTCTGTTGAAAGAGAGTCGGACCAAAATGCGCCGTGGTGGTTACTCATGTTCTTTAATGAAAATGAACGAGACATGAAATAACTAAATATGCAAAACAACAAACGAAACGCGAAAACCTATACAGCCTATCTTGTGACAACAAACACAGAGACAGGAACAATCACCCACGAAAACACTAACAGAATATGGCTGCCTAAATATGGTTCCCAATCAGAGACAACAATCACCTGACTCTGATTGAGAACCGCCTCAGGCAGCCATAGACTACGTAGACACCCCACAAACCCCTAAGACAAAAACACACCACAATAACCCATGTCACACACCACAATAACCCATGTTAACCCACAATAACCCACAATAACCCACAAAATACTAAGACCAAGGCATGACAATCATAAGCACGTTATATTACTCGTGTTGAAAATGTCACCTCCAGGGCTCTGTAGTTTACACATTGTTTTGGTTGTTGATTTTAAAAATATATATTTGAAAAGCTTTTCTTTTTCTCTCAACTAAAGATACTGTTAAAACAAGTTAAAAACAACAACAATTAAGTTTAATATTTCAAGTTTATTTGTCAAAGATTCCTGTAATCAGATTGTGTTTGCTGTAAATATATTTTTTGAAAATTAACTTGAAAAATATATATTTTTTTAAGCTCCTTTTCATGTTCATCATAGTTTAAAAGGCAAAACCGACCCTAGATCAGCACTCCTACTCTAATTTACGACTCTACCCTAGCATGGCTCTACCAACTGCTGGGACTACCAATATGATCCTGGGTAGTTTGGTTCCTGGATGCCGATTGGCTGAAACAACATTTCAGAAGTGTGTACTGTATATCAGACAAAAAAGGAGTGTAGAACACCATTGCTCATCATGCATTGCTGTGATAAGGTGCGTCTAGGTGAAGGTGTAGGAGTCAGGCGCAGGAGAGCAGGGATGCCTGAGAAGCATGCTTGAAGAAGACAGTACCCCAACACTGGCAATGGCACAATCGAAGAGAACAACGCCCTCGTAACAGAGAACCCGTGCAAACGCACGGAGGAACAAACACAGTTCCGACACTATATACACTTACGTAACTGTGAAAACAAATAACACTGAGCACATCAAATAAAAAGACTAATCCCGCACAAACTTAGGCAGGCAACAGGTTACCCTTATAAACACAGAAATTAACACAAATGAAACCAGGTGTGAAAAAGAACCAAAGACAAAACAAACAGAAAAGGAAAAATGGATCGTTGGTGGCAAGTAGACCGGCAGGAAGAGGAGTTACCTTCTTTAGAAGTCGTGACAATTGCTCTGATCATTTTGAAAAGTTTGCCGCCAAAAATGTATTTTCCTATGAATGAAGTCGCACAAAATGTGTGTATTTTGCTAAAAATTAAATCGCTAAAAAAGGAGTGTCTTTTCCCATGAATTAATCCACACAAAAACGCAAAAAAACATGAAATCTGCTGAAATAGATTTTGTTCATATTTGCACAAATTGAGTGTGAGATTGTGTTGGTATATCAGACAATACAGCACGGGTATGACGCAAAAATAATTTTTTACTTTTCTATTGATGTTGGTAGCAAGTTTATAATAGCAATAAGGCACCTCAGGGGTTTGTGGTTTATGGCCAATATACCACTGCTAACGGCTGTATCCAGGAACTCTGCGTTGTGTCGTTCTTAACAACAGTCCTTAGCCGTGGTACAGTATATAGGCCAATATTCCACAGCTAAGGGCTGTATCCAGGAACTCTGCGTTGTGTCGTTCTTAACAACAGTCCTTAGCCGTGGTACAGTATATAGGCCAATATACCACAGCTAAGGGCTGTATCCAGGAACCCTGCGTTGTGTCGTGCTTAAGAACAGTCCTTAGCCGTGGAACATTATATAGGCCAATATTCCACAGCTAAGGGCTGTATCCAGGAACTCTGCGTTGTGTCGTGCTTAAGAACAGTCCTTAGCCGTGGTACAGTATATAGGCCAATATTCCACAGCTAAGGGCTGTATCCAGGAACTCTGCGTTGTGTCGTGCTTAAGAACAGTCCTTAGCCGTGGTACAGTATATAGACCAATATACCACAGCTAAGGGCTGTATCCAGGAACTCTGCGTTGTGTCGTGCTTAAGAACAGTCCTTAGCCGTGGTACAGTATATAGGCCAATATACCACAGCTAAGGGCTGTATCCAGGAACTCTGCGTTGTGTCGTGCTTAAGAACAGTCCTTAGCCGTGGTACAGTATATAGACCAATATACCACAGCTAAGGGCTGTATCCAGGAACTCTGCGTTGTGTCGTGCTTAAGAACAGTCCTTAGCTGTGGTACAGTATATAGACCAATATACCACAGCTAAGGGCTGTATCCAGGAACTCTGCGTTGTGTCGTGCTTAAGAACAGTCCTTAGCCGTGGTACAGTATATAGGCCAATATACCACAGCTAAGGGCTGTATCCAGGAACTCTGCGTTGTGTCGTGCTTAAGAACAGTCCTTAGCCGTGGTACAGTATATAGACCAATATACCACAGCTAAGGGCTGTATCCAGGAACTCTGCGTTGTGTCGTGCTTAAGAACAGTCCTTAGCCGTGGTACAGTATATAGACCAATATACCACAGCTAAGGGCTGTATCCAGGAACTCTGCGTTGTGTCGTGCTTAAGAACAGTCCTTAGCCGTGGTACAGTATATAGACCAATATACCACAGCTAAGGGCTGTATCCAGGAACTCTGTGTTGTGTCGTGCTTAAGAACAGTCCTTAGCCGTGGTACAGTATATAGGCCAATATACCACAGCTAAGGGCTGTATCCAGGAACTCTGCGTTGTGTCGTGCTTAAGAACAGTCCTTAGCCGTGGTACAGTATATAGGCCATTATACCACAGCTAAGGGCTGTATACAGGAACTCTGCGTTGTGTCGTGCTTAAGAACAGTCCTTAGCCGTGGTACAGTATATAGACCAATATACCACAGCTAAGGGCTGTATCCAGGAACTCTGCGTTGTGTCGTGCTTAAGAACAGTCCTTAGCCGTGGTACAGTATATAGGCCAATATTCCACAGCTAAGGGCTGTATCCAGGAACTCTGCGTTGTGTCGTGCTTAAGAACAGTCCTTAGCCGTGGTACAGTATATAGACCAATATACCACAGCTAAGGGCTGTATCCAGGAACTCTGCGTTGTGTCGTGCTTAAGAACAGTCCTTAGCCGTGGTACAGTATATAGACCAATATACCACAGCTAAGGGCTGTATCCAGGAACTCTGCGTTGTGTCGTGCTTAAGAACAGTCCTTAGCCGTGGTACAGTATATAGGCCATTATACCACAGCTAAGGGCTGTATACAGGAACTCTGCGTTGTGTCGTGCTTAAGAACAGTCCTTAGCCGTGGTACAGTATATAGACCAATATACCACAGCTAAGGGCTGTATCCAGGAACTCTGCGTTGTGTCGTGCTTAAGAACAGTCCTTAGCCGTGGTACAGTATATAGACCAATATACCACAGCTAAGGGCTGTATCCAGGAACTCTGCGTTGTGTCGTGCTTAAGAACAGTCCTTAGCCGTGGTACAGTATATAGACCAATATACCACAGCTAAGGGCTGTATCCAGGAACTCTGTGTTGTGTCGTGCTTAAGAACAGTCCTTAGCCGTGGTACAGTATATAGACCAATATACCACAGCTAAGGGCTGTATCCAGGAACTCTGCGTTGTGTCGTGCTTAAGAACAGTCCTTAGCCGTGGTACAGTATATAGGCCAATATACCACAGCTAAGGGCTGTATCCAGGAACTCTGCGTTGTGTCGTGCTTAAGAACAGTCCTTAGCCGTGGTACAGTATATAGGCCATTATACCACAGCTAAGGGCTGTATACAGGAACTCTGCGTTGTGTCGTGCTTAAGAACAGTCCTTAGCCGTGGTACAGTATATAGACCAATATACCACAGCTAAGGGCTGTATCCAGGAACTCTGCGTTGTGTCGTGCTTAAGAACAGTCCTTAGCCGTGGTACAGTATATAGGCCATTATACCACAGCTAAGGGCTGTATACAGGAACTCTGCGTTGTGTCGTGCTTAAGAACAGTCCTTAGCCGTGGTACAGTATATAGGCCATTATACCACAGCTAAGGGCTGTATACAGGAACTCTGCGTTGTGTCGTGCTTAAGAACAGTCGTTAGCCGTGGTACAGTATATAGACCAATATACCACACCGCCTCTGACCTTATTGGTTAATTATACCACTAGTTATAATATACGGGTCCAGATATACAAGGTCCTCTTGGTTCTGGGTTTGTCAGGTCTTCTTGGTTCTGGGTTTGTTGTGTTCAGGTTTCTTGGTTCTGGGTTTGTTGACTGTGCTGTAGAGAATAGATGAGTTCTCCTCAGATGATTGTGTTGCTGCGGGTCTGAAGCAGAGAAACAGAAATGAAACAAAGTCTGCGTCCCAAATGGTGGCACCCTTTACCTTTTAAAGTGCACTTTGACAAGGGCCTGTGGGGCTCACTAAATAAGGAATAGGCTGCCATTTGGAACACAGAAGAACATTTCCTTAAAACCATCATCAAATCACTCCCACATTATAGACATGTTATTGTATTGAGATGTCCATTGTTGGGTTGGTATTTTGGGGAATAGACAAGTGTTAGGAAATGACATCACTAGTGGTCACTAGGGGCCAACTGTTTTGCATATTGATGACATCTCCTACAATAAGCAGCAGCATATGAATGACGTTAATGCAGAATATGCTCACTGGGTGGCAGAACTGGGGAGGTTGAATTTCACAGCAGCGTACTGGACATCTTCTTCCTGTTTCTGGGTTTGAGGCAGTTGGACGGTGGAGTACAGAGGCACTTCCTGGTTTTTGGAGTGAGAGAAGTGGAAGCTGGCGTAGTGAATGTCATCCTGGTTGTCTGTAGGGCTCATGGCCAGGCTTGAGACGTTGTCATACACTGGACTAGAGTCTCCCTGATGGGAAGAGAGGACAGACAACATGAGGAAGAAAATGTTCCACAAAGAACACAGTCATCTTCTGATTCCAACAGACTCACCTGTCCATCGTCTGCTGTGTCTCTTGTGTCAGAGGGGGATTTGGATGCCTTTTTCCTGTTTTGCACATTAATTAATTAATGAAGTTAACAAAAAAAATGACTGTTACGTTTAAATAATGAACAACATAAAAATGTGCATTTTCACTCACCTGAACCACATGAGTCCAGAGAGACAGAGGATGAGAACCAGAACAACCACTATGATTCCTACAGCTGCAGTCAGAACTGAGGTTTGTTTCCCTATAATAAAACATGGATGATATGAGTACATGGCATGATATAATAAACTACAAATAAACGTACATACAGGACATTAATGCAATACTTGTTAAAGGAATCTTATAACCCAATATAGTTATAGTTATAAATATATAGTTATAGTTATAAATATAATAATATAGTTATAAACTAAGGTATAATAATACAAAGTATAGCGATTAAGATTAGATTGAAACATGTAGCTTTGTATTGAAGATGTAACTTTACCTGCTACAATAATCATCAGAGTTGTAGAGTTATTAGATGCTATTGTATTCTCAGCCTCACAGTAATATTCTCCCCTGTCCTCAGAGTCACTGAACTGCCCTCCACTATTTCACCAGAGGGACTGACTGACACTGAGGTGTTCTGTGGAGCGTCTGGTAAAGGAGAATTTGTCAGAGGATTATAAAGGTGCAATTACAACCTCACATGACATATCAACATCTGTGAAGCCAGACTATTAAAAATAGAATCCACTAATACAAAACACATGTGATACTGAACTGGACTTTACTCACATTTCACATCCATGTTTATTGACTCAGACCTCCCTGTTTTAATCCCATTCCAGGCCTCACAGTAGTACTCTCCAGTGGCAGATGACTTGATAAGATTGAAGACAAGATGTGGTCCTGTGTTCACATTGGATAACTGATAGTGACCTCCATTCTTCTTGTACCAGGTGTAACTCTGCACAGGTGGGTTGGCATCACTGCTGCAGGTCAGAGTCACTGAACTGCCCTCCACTATTCCACCAGAGGGACTGACTGACACTGAGATGTTCCTTGGTCCATCTGATGTAAAAGACAGTGGATTTAAAAAGTGAACAAATTAGGTCAGTTGTAAATATTACATACATGTTCCACAATTGTACTTTTCCACAAAATAACTTTTAGATTTACCCTCTTATTGAAGATGAACATTTCAAGGATTTATGGATATTAGTCTCACAACCTGAAACAACATTGTATTCATATGAAATTTGTATAAAAAAGTCCACACTCACACACTGCAGGAGAGAGGAGATCCTCGTGGCCTTTTACAGCACAGGAGTACCTGTCTGTATCACTAAAGTAGTCTGAGTACAGGCTGGAGGTGTCCTCTTTTACTTTGTGTCCGTTCTTGTACCAGATGTAGGTGGGGTTGTCAGTCAGAATACAGGTGGTGCTACAGGTCAGTGTCTTACCCTGATGTCCACCAGTCACCTTCACCTGAAGACCTGGAGACAAAACAATATCACTGTAAATCCCTTTATCACTGACTTATCACTCTAATACAAAGATGGAAGAAATCCTATGTTATACAGAC
>NW_025745298.1:609441-706941 GCF_021184085.1 Oncorhynchus gorbuscha | reverse complement strand
TCTATGGCTGTCTGGAGTGGTTCTCAATCAGAGGCAGGTGTTTATCGTTGTCTCTGATTGGGAACCATATTTAGGCAGCCATATTCTTTGAGTTTGTCGTGGGTGATTGTCCTTAGTGTCCTTGTAACTGTCTAGTGTTAGTTTGCACCAGTTTAGGCTGTTTCGGTTTTCATTACGTTTATTGTTTTTGTATTGATTCGTGTTTACTTTGTTTTTATTAAACATGAATCTCAATAGCCACGGCGCATTTTGGTCCGACTCTCTTTGCCATACAGAAAACCGTTACAATGGACGACATATAAGACCACTGATAATCTCCCTCGATCTGGGGCTCCACACAAGATCTCACCCCGTGGGGTCAAAATTATCACAAGACCGGTGAGCAAAAATCTCCTAGGGAATGACCTGCAGAGAGCTGGGACCAAAGTAACAACGCCTACCATCAGTAACACACTACGCCGCCGGGGACTCAAATCCTGCAGTGCCAGACGTGTCCCCCTGCTTAAGCCAGTACATGTCCAGGCCCATCTGAAGTTTGCTAGAGAGCATTTGGATGATCCAGAAGAAGATGGGGAGAATGTCATATGGTCAGATGAAACCAAAATAGAACTCTTTGGTAAAAACTCAACTCGTCGTGTTTGGAGGACAAAGAATTCTGAGTTGCATCCAAAGAACACCATACCTACTGTGAAGCATGGGGGTGGAAACATCATGGTTTGGGGCTGTTTTTCTGCAAAGGGACCAGGACGACTGATCCGTGTAAAAGAAAGAATGAATGGGGCCATGTACTGTGAGAATTTGAGTGAAACCTGAAATTGAAAATGAAACGTGGCTGGGTCTTTCAGCATGACAATGATCCCAAACACACCGCACGGGCAACAAAGGAGTGGCTTCGTAAGAAGCATTTCAAGGTCCTGGAGTGGCCTAGGCAGTCTCCAGATCTCAACCCCATAGAAAATCTTTGGAGGGATTTGATTGTCCGTGTTGCCCTGCAACAGCCCCAAAACATCACTGCTCTAGAGGGGATCTGCACGGAGGAATGGGCCAAAATACCAGCAACAAATGTATTTATAAAGCCCTTCGTACATCAGCTGATATCTCAAAGTGCTGTACAGAAACCCATCCTAAAACCCCAAACAACAAGCAATGCAGGTGTAGAAGCAGGACCTGAGTCTCGGAGGACCTGAGCCCTTGGACCATGCCCCAGGACTACCTGACATGATGACTCCTTGCTGTCCCCAGTCCACCTGGCCGTGCTGCTGCTCCAGTTTCAACTGTTGTGCCTTATTATTATTCGACCATACTGGTCATTCATTGCTTGCTGTTTGGGGTTTTAGGCTGGGTTTTTGGACAGCACTTAGCACATCCATATATAGTCTAATGTAGCCTGTTATCCATATATTCTAATGTAGCCTGTTATACATATAGTCTGATGTAACATGCTGTCCAGATACTGTAAAGTGCATATAAAGTGCTTATCATGTCCATATAAAGAAACATTTACATATTATAACTACTAACTAGTAAATTAATATGATTTCTGTGTAAAGAACTTATGGTTCAGGAGGCCTGTCTATCTAGGACAGGAAGGTAAAACAGGAATGTGATGCTGAGTGTTCTCTACCAACAAAACCACATCCCACTATCACTGTGTCTCATGTTAATACTATTCCTAAACACAACCCACCATCACTGTGTCTCATGTTAATACTACTCCTAAACACATCCCACTATCACTGTGTCTCATGTTAATACTACTCCTAAACACAACCCACCATCACTGTGTCTCATGTTAATACTACTCCTAAACACAACCCACCATCACTGTGTCTCATGTTAATACTACTCCTAAACACAACCCACCATCACTGTGTCTCATGTTAATACTACTCCTACACACAACCCACCATCACTGTGTCTCATGTTAATACTACTCCTACACACAACCCACCATCACTGTGTCTCATGTTAATACTACTCCTAACCACAACCCACCATCACTGTGTCTCATGTTAATACTACTCCTACACACAACCCACCATCACTGTGTCTCATGTTAATACTACTCCTAACCACAACCCACCATCACTGTGTCTCATGTTAATTCTACTCCTAACCACAACCCACCATCACTGTGTCTCATATTAATTCTACTCCTAAACCTTTTACGAAACATTCACTCAATCACTCTTACTCTTGCCGTCACTCTTACTTTAGGTCATTTTCAAAAAGTCCCCACTATAATGTATTCTTCTCAAACCGACACGTGTAATGTGAGAATCTTACCTTATCAGGCTCACATTTTGCAGGCAAAAATATTACTGTATAAGAAACATGTACAGGATATATCTCTCAATCAAATGTTCAAAAAAAGTATCCACTATAATCTACCACTGTCTGAGCCCTTAAAATAACATGCAGACCTCTCCACCACAGTCTACTACTCTCAGAACCCTCACAAGAACATGCAAACCTCTCCACCACAGTCTACTACTCTCAGAACCCTCACAAGAACATGCAAACCTCTCCACCACAGTCTACTACTCTCAGAACCCTCACAAGAACATGCAGACCTCTCCACCACAGTCTACTACTCTCAGAACCCTCACAAGAACATGCAAACCTCTCCACCACAGTCTACTACTCTCAGAACCCTCACAAGAACATGCAAACCTCTCCACCACAGTCTACTACTCTCAGAACCCTCACAAGAACATGCAAACCTCTCCACCACAGTCTACTACTCTCAGAGCCCTCAAAAGAACATGCAAACCTCTCCACCACAGTCTACTACTCTCAGAGCCCTCAAAAGAACATGGAAACCTCTCCACCACAGTCTACTACTCTCAGAACCCTCACAAGAACATGCAAACCTCTCCACCACAGTCTACTACTCTCAGAACCCTCACAAGAACATGCAAACCTCTCCACCACAGTCTACTACTCTCAGAACCCTCACAAGAACATGCAAACCTCTCCACCACAGTCTACTACTCTCAGAACCCTCACAAGAACATGGAAACCTCTCCACCACAGTCTACTACTCTCAGAACCCTCACAAGAACATGCAAACCTCTCCACCACAGTCTACTACTCTCAGAACCCTCACAAGAACATGCAAACCTCTCCACCACAGTCTACTACTCTCAGAACTCTCACAAGAACATGCAAACCTCTCCACCACAGTCTACTACTCTCAGAACCCTCACAAGAACATGCAAACCTCTCCACCACAGTCTACTACTCTCAGAACCCTCACAAGAACATGCAAACCTCTCCACCACAGTCTACTACTCTCAGAACCCTCACAAGAACATGCAAACCTCTCCACCACAGTCTACTACTCTCAGAGCCCTCACAAGAACATGCAAACCTCTCCACCACAGTCAACTACTCTCAGAACCCTCACAAGAACATGCAAACCTCTCCACCACAGTCTACTACTCTCAGAACCCTCACAAGAACATGCAAACCTCTCCACCACAGTCTACTACTCTCAGAACCCTCACAAGAACATGCAAACCTCTCCACCACAGTCTACTACTCTCAGAACCCTCACAAGAACATGCAAACCTCTCCACCACAGTCTACTACTCTCAGAACCCTCACAAGAACATGCAAAAGTCTGATACATGAAAGCACTTATACAGTATATCTCCCAATCAGATTCATATGCAAAAATACATCTACAGAGAAACTGTACATAATAGAAAAACAAAAACAACATCATTTCCTACAGCATCGCCATGCCCATAACAGAGGATTAGGATTCATGGCTGTAGACAATAAATTAAACTTACAGTGTGAAGGGGAGAGAGGTCTTGTAATGAACTATCTGTCAGTCTGAAGAAACAGATACTGACTGTGAGGTATGAGGTCCGTGGTTGACACAACTTTGAAGTTGTGAAAGACCATAGAGTTGGATAAAAGGCACACTAGCTACAAAGGCTGTTTAAGCATTGGGCATAACATTGTTTGCATCCTTTCAGTTTGTTTATCGACTGTCATTAAAATGATGGAGGTTGAAGAAGAAGAAATGTACTACTTTAAAATAGAGAGAGCCGTCAGTTGAGCTGCCGATATTGTCACAGAACCCATCATGAAAAGATGCAAAGCCGTGCCCTCTATCCAACTCTATGTCAGGGACCAAGATGCTGATTCAGAGAGAGCTTCCTTCCTCATTCACACAATGCTGTTTTCAAGAGCATCAAAACTGTGACGTGTGACGGGTACATTCTGACTGACTGACTGATCTAAAAATCGGCTTGCATGATAAATAATTACCTTAGATCACTCGTAGGTCAGTCAGTCTTGACTCGCCTTTAAAGTCGGCTGTAATGTCGAACGCGGCCACATTTACATGCTTGACAGCCATTATGTCATACAATATTATAATAACTGTGGAATACATTTAAAAGGTACCTCTCCATGGGATCTCCATTCTCCCTTCTAACCCTCTATGTCCCCAAAGAGAGACACCTACCTTGGAAGGTCAGTGAACAGTTAGGGGGTCAAGAGCCACGCCATGTTGGAGACCATAGCACTCATTCTATATGACATCCCATTCTCACTAAACAATGATGTATTTTATTCTCACTAAACAATGATGTATTTTATTCTCACTAAACAATGATGTATTTTATTTATAACAAATTCTTCTTTTCAATGACAGCCTAGGAACAGTGGGTTAACTGCCTTGTCAGGGGTAGAACATCAGATTTCTATCTTGTCAGCTCAGGGATTTGATCTTTCAACCTCTCGGTTACTTGTCCAATGCTCTAACCACTAGGCTACCTGCCACCTATTGCTCCTTCTGAAAGTGTCTGTAAATTTTGTGCATTCATGATGATGATGATGGTGATGAAGGTGAATTAACCACTATTGCTCTCCAAACCAATGTACATGTCTTATTTGTAGTGACTGTATGTACTGTTAAGCAGAAGAGGTGTGATTTTGAAAGCTTTCCATTTTGTCTCCATTGAAGATAATGTTATAACAAGGTGAAAACAATGACGATGAAATTTATTCATTAAAGTCACACTTCACACACCAGCTTAAAAAAACAACATTTGATAAAAGCGATAAGAAACGTTGCATCAAGCAGAACTCTTTCCTGGACATAAAAACAAACAAATATACCAAACGTATACTAGGTGTATCATCTAATAGTAGCATGTGAAGTAATACAATATAATAGAAGCAGATATAATGACTTCCTGGTTCTAAGCTTCATACAGCATTTAGTCTCACAAGTCTGATGATTGTTTCAGAAATATAACATACAAACATATATAGTTATATAAAATACAACTGGACCTTGAGGTTATCTACTTCAGAAATATAACATACAAACATATATAGTTATATAAAATACAACTGGACCTTGAGGTTATCTACTTCAGAAATATAACATACAAACATATATAGTTATATAAAATACAACTGGACCTTGAGGTTATCTACTTCAGAAATATAACATACAAACATATATAGTTATATAAAATACAACTGGACCTTGAGGTTATCTACTTCAGAAATATAACATACAAACATATATAGTTATATAAAATACAACTGGACCTTGAGGTTATCTACTTCAGAAATACAACATTTGGGAAAAAGATGCTGTAAGCAGAAATGTTTACAATAATAATAAAAAAAATGTTAAGGTCCTTATTATTCATCATAGTTTAAAAGACAAAACTGACCCTAGATCCGAACTCCTACTCTAAGTGTGAATAGAGTAGTTCTGTGTGGCCCAGTTTGTACAGCATGGTGCATGGGTTCAATTCCTGCTTGTCACGCCCTGACCATAGAGAGCCCTTGGTTCTCTATGGTGTTGTAGGTCAGGGAATGACTAAGGGGTGTTCTATAGTCTTTTAATTTATATTTTGGTGCTCTCCAAATTAGAGACAGCTGATGTTTGTTGTCTCTAATTGGGGATCATACTTAAAGGTTCCCTGTTTCCACCTGTTTTGTGTGAGTGCATTCAGCACCACGTAGTTCACGGTCGTGGTATGTTTCTTGTTTTTGGTTTAACACAACTCACACTGTGCCTTGGACCGTCCATTTTAACGAGCGTGACACTGTTGGGACTACACATACGATACATGTATTTGAACATGACTGTAATGACTGAGTGAATTTGGATAAAAGTGTCTGCTGGATGGAAAATATTATTACATAGTATTATAAACTGGGTGGTTTGGGTCATAGATGCTGATTGGCTGAAGCAGCATTTCAGAAGTGTATACTGTATATCAGACAATATACCACGGGTATGATGCAAAAATACTTGTTTACTGTTCAATTTATGTTGGTATCCAGTTTATAATAGCAATAAGGTACCTCAGGGGATTGCAGTATATGGTCAATATACCACGACATATTCACTCAAGAACAGCCCTTAGCCGTGGTACAGTATATTGTCCATATACCACAAACCCCTGAAGTTTGTTATTGCTATTATAAACTTAAGCAATAAGGCCTGAGGAGGTGTGGTATATGGCCAATATACCATGGCTAAGGGCTGTTCTTATGCACAACGCAACACTGAGTACTTGGATACAGCCCTTAGCCGTGGTATATTGGCCACATACCACAAACCCCCGACACAAGGTTTTATTTATATTTATATTTATACAAGGTTTTTTTCAAACTTGTTCTGTTCAGGTCTTCTTGGTTCTGGGTTTGTTGTGTTGGGGTCTTCTTGGTTCTGGGTTTGTTGTGTTGGGGTCTTCTTGGTTCTGGGTTTGGTGCGTTCAGGTCTTCTTGGTTCTGGGTTTGTTGACTGTACTGTAGAGAACAGAGGAGTTCTCCTCAGCTGCTTGTGCTGCTGCTGGTCTGAGGAGAGGGAAACAGAAATAAAACAGAAATGAAACAAAGGAACCCTATACCCTTTATAGTGCACTACGTTTGACCAGGGCCTATAGGGCTCGGTCAAAAGTAGTGCACTAAATAGGGAATAGAGTGCCATTTGGAACTCATCACTCCCTCATTATAGTCATGTCATGGTAATTGCCTTGAGATGTCCATTGTTGGGTTGGTAGATTAAGGAAATGACATCACTAGTAGTCAATAGGGGTCAACTGTTTTGCGTATTGATGACATCCCCTGCAATAAGCAGGAGCATATGAATGACCTTAATGCAGAATATGCATTATTTATGACATCATCATTGTCTACTCCTCCAATGAGCACATGGTCATAACTACATATGAGGACTCCGAATGTTTATTTTGAAAATAATAATAATAGCCTAATACATATACTGTACACAATAAAGAAAATGAATTATGAATAAAGTAAAATAAATTAAGAAATTAACATCTCAATATTGCTCCCAGTGTTGTTCAAAGCTTATTTTCTTGATCTGACTAATCGCTCCTGCCTCTTTGCGAACGATTGGAATCATGAACTGTGATTTGTTCGTTATGTTTGCCCCCGGATCTTCCTCCCTGATTTGCTTTTCAGCAGCACATTCACCATTCTCTCAAATAGCTAATTCCCCTTCTCGCTGAACAGGCCGAGGGCGACGTGAAACCAAATACCCCAACTAGCAGATAGCTCTGCTGACAATCTGTTAGCGAGATGCCGAACAAAAGGCATTTTTAAAAATCTATCTCACAACTCCTGCCGCTTCTACAGACATCCACCAAACAAAAACATCACTCTCGGAGAATGATTGGTAAGTAGTCGCTCATAGACATGTCAGTCAGGTCGGGGGCATAGCATTGAAGGGGTCTGGTCAATATTACTTACACGGAACCCAAACCGGCTTCGCGCCATCGTGCGCTATTGTGCATACATTTATCCCCCCCCCCACACACCAAACGCGATTACGACACGCAGGTTAAAATATCAAAACAAACTCTGAACAAATGACATTTAATTTGGGGACAGGTCGAAAAGCATTAAACATGGATGGAAATGTAGGTATTTAGCTTGCACTTGCTAACTAATTTGTCCCATTTAGCTAGCTTGCTGTTGCTAGTTAATTTGTCCTGGGATATAAATATTGTGTTGTTATTTTACCTGAAATGCACAAGGTCTGTCTTCCGGCGCCAACTGAGATGGCCGCCTCACTTCGCGTTCCTAGGAAACTATGCAGTTTTTTTTTTTTACGTGTTATTTCTTACATTAGTACCCCAGGTCATCTTAGGTTTCATTACATACAGTCGAGAAGAACTACTGAATATAAGATCAGCGTCAACTCACCATCAGTACGACCAAGAATATGTTTTCCGCGACGCGGATCCTGTGTTCTGCCTTACAAACAGGACAACGGAATGGATCGCATGCAGCGACCCAAGGAAACGACTCAGAAAAAGAGGGAAACGAGGCGGTGTTCTGGTCAGACTCCGAAAAAGGGCACATCGCGCACCACTTCCCAGCATTCTTCTTGCCAATGTCCAGTCTCTCGACAACAAGGTTGACGAAATCCGAGCAAGGGTGGCATTCCAGAGGGACATCAGAGACTGCAACGTTCTCTGCTTCACGGAAACATGGCTTACTGGGAAGACGCTATCCGATGCGGTGCAGCCAACGGGTTTCTCCACGCTTCGCGCCAACAGAAACAAACATCTCTCTGGTAAGAAGAGTGGCGGGGGCGTATGCCTCATGACTAACGGGACATGGTGTGACGAAGGGAACATACAGGAACTCAAACCCTTCTGTTCACCTGATTTAGAATTCCTCACAATCAAATGTAGACCGCATTATCTTCCAAGAGAATTCTCTTCGATTATAATCACAGCCGTATATATATCCCCCCCCAAGCAGACACATCGATGGCTCTGAACGAACTTTATTTAACTCTTTGCAAACTGGAAACCATTTATCCGGAGGCTGCATACATTGTAGCTGGGGATTTTAACAAAGCTAATCTGAAAACAAGACTCCCTAAATGTTATCAGCATATCGATTGCGCAACCAGGGGTGGTAAAACCTTGGATCATTGTTACTCTAACTTCCGCGACGCATATAAGGCCCTGCCCCGCCCCCCTTTCGGGAAAGCTGACCACGACTCCATTTTGCTGATCCCTGCCTACAGGCAGAAGCTAAAACAAGAGGCTCCCACGCTGAGGTCTGTCCAACGCTGGTCAGACCAAGCTGACTCTACACTCCAAGACTGCTTCCATCACGTGGACTGGGACATGTTTCGTATTGCGTCAGATGAAAATATTGACGAATACGCTGATTCGGTGTGCGAGTTCATTAGAACGTGCGTCGAAGATGTCGTTCCCATAGCAACGATAAAATCATTCCCAAACCAGAAACCGTGGATTGATGGCAGCATTTGGGTGAAACTGAAAGCGCGAACCACTGCTTTTAATCAGGGCAAGGTGTCTGGCAACATGACCGAATATAAACAATGCAGCTATTCCCTCCGCAAGGCTATTAAACAAGCTAAGCGTCAGTACAGAGACAAAGTGGAATCTCAATTCAATGGCTCAGACACAAGAGGCATGTGGCAGTGTCTACAGTCAATCACGGACTACAAGAAGAAACCCAGCCCAGTCACGGACCAGGATGTCTTGCTCCCAGGCAGACTAAATAACTTTTTTGCCCGCTTTGAGGACAATACAGTGCCACTGACACGGCCTGCAAAGAAAACATGCGGTCTCTCCTTCACTGCAGCCGAGGTGAGTAAGACATTTAAACGTGTTAACCCTCGCAAGGCTGCAGGCCCATACGGCATCCCCAGCCGCGCCCTCAGAGCATGCGCAGACCAGCTGGCCGGTGTGTTTACGGACATATTCAATCAATCCCTATACCAGTCTGCTGTTCCCACATGCTTCAAGAGGGCCACCATTGTTCATGTTCCCAAGAAAGCTAAGGTAACTGAGCTAAACGACTACCGCCCTGTAGCACTCACTTCCGTCATCATGAAGTGCTTTGAGAGACTAGTCAAGGACCATATCACCTCCACCCTACCTGACACCCTAGACCCACTCCAATTTGCTTACCTCCCAAATAGGTCCACAGACGATGCAATCTCAACCACACTGCACACTGCCCTAACCCACCTGGACAAGAGGAATACCTATGTGAGAATGCTGTTCATCGACTACAGCTCGGCATTCAACACCATAGTACCCTCCAAGCTCGTCATCAAGCTTGAGACCCTGGGTCTCGACCCCGCCCTGTGCAACTGGGTACTGGACTTCCTGACGGGCCGCCCCCAGGTGGTGAGGGTAGGCAACAACATCTCCTCCCCGCTGATCCTCAACACGGGGGCCCCACAAGGGTGCGTTCTGAGCCCTCTCCTGTACTCCCTGTTCACCCACGACTGCGTGGCCACGCACGCCTCCAACTCAATCATCAAGTTTGCGGATGACACAACAGTGGTAGGCTTGATTACCAACAACAACGAGACGGCCTACAGGGAGGAGGTGAGGGCCCTCGGAGTGTGGTGTCAGGAAAATAACCTCACACTCAACGTCAACAAAACTAAGGAGATGATTGTGGACTTCAGGAAACAGCAGAGGGAACACCCCCCTATCCACATCGATGGAACAGTAGTGGAGAGGGTAGCAAGTTTTAAGTTCCTCGGCATACACATCACAGACAAACTCAATTGGTCCACTCACACTGACAGCGTCGTGAAGAAGGCGCAGCAGCGCCTCTTCAACCTCAGGAGGCTGAAGAAATTCGGCTTGTCACCAAAAACACTCACAAACTTCTACAGATGCACAATCGAGAGCATCCTGGCGGGCTGTATCACCGCCTGGTACGGCAACTGCTCCGCCCTCAACCGTAAGGCTCTCCAGAGGGTAGTGAGGTCTGCACAACGCATCACCGGGGGCAAACTACCTGCCCTCCAGGACACCTACACCACTCGATGTTAGCCACTTTAACTATGCCACTTTGTTTACTTTGTCTACACACTCATCTCATATGTATATACTGTACTCGATACCATCTACTGTATGCTGCTCTGTACCATCACTCATTCATATATCCTTATTTACATATTCCTTATCCCCTTACACTGTGTATAAGACAGTAGTTTTGGAATTGTTAGTTAGATTACTTGTTGGTTATCACTGCATTGTCGGAACTAGAAGCACAAGCATTTCGCTACACTCGCATTAACATCTGCTAACCATGTGTATGTGACAAATAACATTTTATTTGATTTGATTTGATTTTGATTTGAGAAAAAAAAAAGGTCCTCTACTCCGACAATTAATCCACACATAAACGGCCAACTGAATCGTTTCTAGTCATCTCTCCTCCTTCCAGGCTTTTTCATCTTTGAACTTAAATGGTGATCGCATCTAAACTTTCATAGTATTACCACAACGACCGGCAAAACAGTTAGTCTTTCAATCACCAATGAGGAGTATAACCAATGAGGAGATGGCACGTGGGTACCTGCTTCTATAAACCAATGAGGAGATGGGAGAGGCAGGACTTTCAGGCGAGCAGTGTGGGTGCTATAATTTAATAACATGGATTTCTACATTTATTGTGTGACGCTCACACACACGACGTGTCCGGTCTGGTCAGCATGTTAGCCAGCTAGAAGGATGAAGTAAGACGCTTACGTTAAAAGGAGCCAACCTCAGCAGGAGCAAACCATACACTACTAAGTCCTTTATAGAGAACAGGCTACTGAGACAGACAGTGATGTGGGGCTCAGTGGAGAGGCTGAGGCAGGCTGCAATGCAGGTAGACGTAGAGGAGACAGAGAGAGAGAGGAAGCAAGCAGAGAAAGCGGTTTTTACAGTGGTTCCCAAACTTGGGGTCAGGGCCCCATGTGGGGTCCCCTGAGAAAATCTGTACTAATCTAATCAAACAATTTAGGAACAATTAAAAAAACATGTTTCAATATGATCATCTTCACAGCACCTATCTTCCCTATAGTTCTACATTATAATACTATCAACATGTAAACAATACAGTTCTAAAAATGTCACGTGTTTTTATTTTTTCTCTGATTAGTGTGTCAGTGTGAATCATTTCCCATATTTCCTCCCTTTCAGGTGTATAACATTACAACTGTTTAGCTAATAGGTTATGTGTTTGTAGATGGACTGAGGTGAATTAACCTACAGCAGCCAAGATGATAATGGACTGAGGTGAGATAACCCTCAGCAGCCAAGGTGATAATGGACTGAGGTGAGATAACCTCCAGCAGCCAAGGTGATAATGGACTGAGGTGAGATAACCCTCAGCAGCCAAGGTGATAATGGACTGAGGTGAGATAACCCTCAGCAGCCAAGGTGATAATGGACTGAGGTGAGATAACCCTCAGCAGCCAAGGTGATAATGGACTGAGGTGAGATAAACCTCAGCAGCCAAGGTGATAATGGACTGAGGTGAGATAACCTCAGCAGCCAAGGTGATAATGGACTGAGGTGAGATAACCCTCAGCAGCCAAGGTGATAATGGACTGAGGTGAGATAAACCTCAGCAGCCAAGGTGATAATGGACTGAGGTGAGATAACCTCAGCAGCCAAGGTGATAATGGACTGAGGTGAGATAACCCTCAGCAACCAAGGTGATAATGGACTGAGGAAGATAACCCTCAGCAGCCAAGGTGATAATGGACTGAGGTGAGATAACCCTCAGCAGCCAAGGTGATAATGGACTGAGGTGAGATAACCCTCAGCAGCCAAGGTGATAATGGACTGAGGTGAGATAACCCTCAGCAGCCAAGGTGATAATGGACTGAGGTGAGATAACCCTCAGCAGCCAAGGTGATAATGGACTGAGGTGAGATAACCCTCAGCAGCCAAGGTGATAATGGACTGAGGTGAGATAACCCTCAGCAGCCAAGGTGATAATGGACTGAGGTGAGATAAACCTCAGCAGCCAAGGTGATAATGGACTGAGGTGAGATAACCCTCAGCAACCAAGGTGATAATGGACTGAGGTGAGATAACCCTCAGCAACCAAGGTGATAATGGACTGAGGTGAAATAACCCTCAGCAGCCAAGGTGATAATGGACTGAGGTGAGATAACCCTCAGCACCAAGAATGATAATGGACTGAGGTGAGATAACCCTCAGCAGCCAAGGTGATAATGGACTGAGGTGAGATAACCCTCAGCAGCCAAGGTGATAATGGACTGAGGTGAGATAACCCTCAGCAGCCAAGGTGATAATGGACTGAGGTGAGATAACCCTCAGCAACCAAGGTGATAATGGACTGAGGTGAGATAACCCTCAGCAACCAAGGTGATAATGGACTGAGGTGAGATAACCCTCAGCAGCCAAGAATGATAATGGCTGGGGTCATTTTTGCTTGTTTTTTTTTCAAATACCATTTAAAAGTGTTTTAATTGTGTAGAAATGCAGTAAATGAGATTCAACTTTCCACCCCCCACTCCACCCCCCCATCCAGATTTGGCTGTAAACAAGCAAACTTCTCCTCTAATGCTTTGTGCTCCCAATGTTCTAGTATTGACTCTATGTTGCTGTAATGGCAGAATATGCTCACTGGGTGGCAGAACTGGGGAGGTTGGATTTCACAGCAGCGTAGTCGACATCCTCATCCTGTTTCTGGGGCTGAAGCACTTGGACGGTGGAGTACAGAGGCACTTCCTGTTTTTTGGAGTGAGAGAAGTGGACGCTGGCGTAGTGAACATCATCCTGGTCGTATGTGGACTCTGGCTGTGCTGCTGTAGAGGTCATGGCCATGTTTGAGATGTTGTCATACACTGGACTAGAGTCTCCCTGATGGAGAGAGAGAACAGACAACATGAGGAGTAGAAATGTTCCACAAAGAATACACAGTCATCACAGTCACTTTCTGATTCCAACAGACTCACCTGTCCATCATCTGCTGTGTCTCTTGTGTTGGAGGTGGAGGTGGAGTTCTTCTTCCTGGTTTGTACATGAATGAATGTATGAAGATATCAATCAATCAATTCATGAATTAAGTTACTTTTATTTATTTTTATTGAACCGTTATTTAACTAGGCAAGTCAGTTAAGAACAAATTCAAATTTACAATGACTAAAGTGAAATTATATAAAAATATATGCAATCTCACTCACCTGAACCACATGAGTCCAGAGAGACAGAGGATGAGAACCAGAACAACCACTATGATTCCTACAGCTGCAGTCAGAACTGATATTTGTTTCCCTATAATAAAATATGGATGATATGAGGACATGGCATGTTCTTATAATCTAAAATCTAACACATTATAGAATATCAACACAATACGTGCAAATAATTTGGTATTTCATAAAACTTGTGACATCATAAGCCAAAACATAATTATAAACCAAAGTGTAATCAGTCAAAACACAATGATTAAGATCAGCTTGAAACCTGTCAATTTGAATTGAAGTATTGAAGATGGAACTTTACCTGCTACAATGATCATCAGAGCTGTAGAGTTATTAGATGCTATTGTATTCTCAGCCTCACAGTAATATTCTCCTCTGTCCTCAGAGATGATGTTAGTGATGTTGTAACTCTGTCCTGATGCTTTTGGTGAGGCTACGTTCTTCTTGTACCAGGTGTATTTGTCCACAGGTGGGTTGGCATCACTGCTGCATGTCAGAGTCACTGAACTGCCCTCCACTATTTCACCAGAGGGACTGACTGACACTGAGGTGTTCCATGGACCATCTGGTAAAGGAGAATTTGTCCGACGGACAGTAGTATATTTATGACAGTAGTATATTTACAAATGATATGTCATGTCAACAATAAATGATCTGTTAAGTCAGAGAACTATCTAAAACTCTAATTTACACAACACGTTAATATAATTAATAAATACATATTTGGAGATGCTTTAGGACTACTTCATTTAGTTATAATTGTTTTGCTACCTTATCATTCAAACACTGAGCTGTACTTTACTCACACTTCACATCCATGTTAATGGTCCTAGACCTGTCTGTCCCCATCTCATTCCAGGCCTCACAGTAATACTCTCCAGTGTCAGATGACCGGATTTGGTTGAAGACATGCTGTGGTCCTGTCATACTCTGATAGTCACCTCCATTCTTCTTGTACCACCAGGTGTAACTCTGGACAGGTGGGTTGGCATCACTGCTGCAGGTCAGAGTCACTGAACTGCCCTCCACTATTTCACCAGAGGGACTGACTGACACTGAGGTGTTCTTTGGGCCATCTGGTGTTGAAGATGACAGAACAAATAAGAACCCATATACCATGTAAGGAAGCAAGAGATTATGTAAATTAGTATAGATTAGTATATTACACTGACATGTAGAACCATGTATTAGAGAGATGATGTAAAGAAGTAGAGATTAGTGTATTACACTGACATGTAGAACCATGTATTACAGAGATGATGTAAATTAGTAGAGATTCGTATATTACACTGACTGTAGAACCATGTATTACAGAGATGATGTAAATTAGTAGAGATTAGTATATTACACTGACATGTAGAACCATGTATTACAGAGATGATGTAAATTAGTAGAGATTAGTATATTACACTGACATGTAGAACCATGTATTACAGAGATGATGTAAATTAGTAGAGATTAGTATATTACACTGACATGTAGAACCATGTATTACAGAGATGATGTAAATTAGTAGAGATTAGTATATTACACTGACATGTAGAACCATGTATTAGAGAGATGATGTAAAGAAGTAGAGATTAGTGTATTACACTGACATGTAGAACCATGTATTACAGAGATGATGTAAATTAGTAGAGATTAGTATATTACACTGACATGTAGAACCATGTATTACAGAGATGATGTAAATTAGTAGAGATTAGTATATTACACTGACTGTAGAACCATGTATTACAGAGATGATGTAAATTAGTAGAGATTAGTATATTACACTGACATGTAGAACCATGTAAGGAAGCAAGAGATTATGTAAATTAGTATAGATTAGTATATTACACTGACATGTAGAACCATGTATTACAGAGATGATGTAAATTAGTAGAGATTAGTATATTACACTGACATGTAGAACCATGTATTAGAGAGATGATGTAAAGAAGTAGAGATTAGTGTATTACACTGACATGTAGAACCATGTATTACAGAGATGATGTAAATTAGTAGAGATTAGTATATTACACTGACATGTAGAACCATGTATTACAGAGATGATGTAAATTAGTAGAGATTAGTATATTACACTGACTGTAGAACCATGTATTACAGAGATGATGTAAATTAGTAGAGATTAGTATATTACACTGACATGTAGAACCATGTAAGGAAGCAAGAGATTATGTAAATTAGTATAGATTAGTATATTACACTGACATGTAGAACCATGTATTAGAGAGATGATGTAAAGAAGTAGAGATTAGTGTATTACACTGACATGTAGAACCATGTATTACAGAGATGATGTAAATTAGTAGAGATTAGTATATTACACTGACTGTAGAACCATGTATTACAGAGATGATGTAAATTAGTAGAGATTAGTGTATTACACTGACATGTAGAACCATGTATTACAGAGATGCTGTTCTTCCACTAACCTCATTGCAACTCCCCTCCAAGTCTCCGACCACTGCCTTGTATCCTTTTCCCTCTCGCTCTCATCCAACACCTCCCACACTGCCCCTACTCGGATGGTATCGCGCCGTCCCAACCTTCGCTCTCTCTCCCCCGCTACTCTCTCCTCTTCCATCCTATCATCTCTTCCCTCCGCTCAAACCTTCTCCCACCTATCTCCTGATTCTGCCTCCTCAACCCTCCTCTCCTCCCTCTCTGCATCCCTTGACTCTCTATGTCCCCTATCCTCCAGGCCGGCTCGGTCCTCCCCTCCCGCTCCGTGGCTCGATGACTCATTGCGAGCTCACAGAACAGGGCTCCGGGCAGCCGAGCGGAAATGGAGGAAAACTCGCCTCCCTGCGGACCTGGCATCCTTTCACTCCCTCCTCTCTACATTTTCCTCCTCTGTCTCTGCTGCTAAAGCCACTTTCTACCACGCTAAATTCCAAGCTGCTGCCTCTAACCCTAGGAAGCTCTTTGCCACCTTCTCCTCCCTCCTGAATCCTCCGCCCCCTCCCCCCTCCTCCCTCTCTGCAGATGACTTCGTCAACCATTTTGAAAAGAAGGTCGACGACATCCGATCCTCGTTTGCTAAGTCAAACGACACTGCTGGTTCTGCTCACACTGCCCTACCCTGTGCTCTGACCTCTTTCTCCCCTCTCTCTCCAGATGAAATCTCGCGTCTTGTGACGGCCGGCCGCCCAACAACCTGCCCGCTTGACCCTATCCCCTCCTCTCTTCTCCAGACCATTTCCGGAGACCTTCTCCCTTACCTCACCTCGCTCATCAACTCATCCCTGACCGTTGGCTACGTCACTTCCGTCTTCAAGAGAGCGAGAGTTGCACCCCTTCTGAAAAAACCTACACTCGATCCCTCCGATGTCAACAATTACAGACCAGTATCCCTTCTTTCTTTTCTCTCCAAAACTCTTGAACGTGCTGTCCTTGGCCAGCTCTCCCGCTATCTCTCTCTGAATGACCTTCTTGATCCAAATCAGTCAGGTTTCAAGACTAGTCATTCAACTGAGACTGCTCTCCTCTGTATCACGGAGGCGCTCCGCACTGCTAAAGCTAACTCTCTCTCCTCTGCTCTCATCCTTCTAGATCTATCGGCTGCCTTCGATACTGTGAACCATCAGATCCTCCTCTCCACCCTCTCCGAGTTGGGCATCTCCGGCGCGGCCCACGCTTGGATTGCGTCCTACCTGACAGGTCGCTCCTACCAGGTGGCGTGGCGAGAATCTGTCTCCTCACCACGCGCTCTCACCACTGGTGTCCCCCAGGGCTCTGTTCTTGGCCCTCTCCTATTCTCGCTATACACCAAGTCACTTGGCTCTGTCATAACCTCACATGGTCTCTCTTATCATTGCTATGCAGACGACACACAATTAATCTTCTCCTTTCCCCCTTCTGATGACCAGGTGGCGAATCGCATCTCTGCATGTCTGGCAGACATATCAGTGTGGATGACGGATCACCACCTCAAGCTGAACCTCGGCAAGACGGAGCTGCTCTTCCTCCCGGGGAAGGACTGCCCGTTCCATGATCTCGCCATCACGGTTGACAACTCCATTGTGTCCTCCTCCCAGAGCGCCAAGAACCTTGGCGTGATCCTGGACAACACCCTGTCGTTCTCAACTAACAGCAAGGCGGTGGCCCGTTCCTGTAGGTTCATGCTCTACAACATCCGCAGAGTACGACCCTGCCTCACACAGGAAGCGGCGCAGGTCCTAATCCAGGCACTTGTCATCTCCCGTCTGGATTACTGCAACTCGCTGTTGGCTGGGCTCCCTGCCTGTGCCATTAAACCCCTTCAACTCATCCAGAACGCCGCAGCCCGTCTGGTGTTCAACCTTCCCAAGTTCTCTCACGTCACCCCGCTCCTCCGTTCTCTCCACTGGCTTCCAGTTGAAGCTCGCATCCGCTACAAGACCATGGTGCTTGCCTACGGAGCTGTGAGGGGAACGGCACCTCAGTACCTCCAGGCTCTGATCAGGCCCTACACCCAAACAAGGGCACTGCGTTCATCCACCTCTGGCCTGCTCGCCTCCCTACCACTGAGGAAGTACAGCTCCCGCTCAGCCCAGTCAAAGCTGTTCGCTGCTCTGGCCCCCCAATGGTGGAACAAACTCCCTCACGACGCCAGGACAGCGGAGTCAATCACCACCTTCCGGAGACACCTGAAACCCCACCTCTTTAAGGAATACCTAGGATAGGTTAAGTAATCCCTCTCACCCCACCCCCCCTAAGTTTTAGATGCACTATTGTTAAGTGACTGTCCCACTGGATGTCATAAGGTGAATGCACCAATTTGTAAGTCGCTCTGGATAAGAGCGTCTGCTAAATGACTTAAATGTAATGTAATGTAAAATGTAGTAGAGATAAGTATATTACACTGACATGTAGAACCATGTATTACAGAGATGATGTAAATTAGTAGAGATTAGTATATTACACTGACTGTAGAACCATGTATTACAGAGATGATGTAAATTAGTAGAGATTAGTATATTACACTGACATGTAGAACCATGTATTACAGAGATGATGTAAATTAGTAGAGATTAGTATATTACACTGACATGTAGAACCATGTAAGGAAGCAAGAGATTATGTAAATTAGTATAGATTAGTATATTACACTGACATGTAGAACCATGTATTAGAGAGATGATGTAAAGAAGTAGAGATTAGTGTATTACACTGACATGTAGAACCATGTATTACAGAGATGATGTAAATTAGTAGAGATTAGTATATTACACTGACATGTAGAACCATGTATTACAGAGATGATGTAAATTAGTAGAGATTAGTATATTACACTGACTGTAGAACCATGTATTACAGAGATGATGTAAATTAGTAGAGATTAGTATATTACACTGACATGTAGAACCATGTATTACAGAGATGATGTAAATTAGTAGAGATTAGTATATTACACTGACATGTAGAACCATGTATTACAGAGATGATGTAAATTAGTAGAGATTAGTATATTACACTGACATGTAGAACCATGTATTGCAGAGATGATATCAATGACTTTCACTGTAGATATATCAACACCCCATGTACTCACATCTGACAGTGAGAGTCTCTTCTGGAGAGAGGATTCTCTCTAAGCCTTCTACAGCACAGGAGTAGTTCCCTGCATCCTCACTGCTGACTGGGTCTAGGATCAGCCTGTTATAACTGGTGACTGGGTTGGTCAGACTTTGTCCGTTCTTGTACCAGATGTAGGTGGGGTTGAGACCGACTGTACATTGGGTTCTACATCTCAGCGTGACTCTCTCCCCCTCTGACACAGACGTAGGATCCATCTCCAACAGGATATCTAAGAGGAAACATCAGTCATATTTGACTCCAGACTGGCTTGTCATGTGATTAGACTTGTCCTATTACAGTAACAACTGTAGGTGAAGTATTACCTGTGACAGTCAACAACACACCAGGAAGACCAGAAAATCTCCCCTTGGATGTTGTTATTAATCTGAATATGTATTCAGCCGAGTCCTTCTCTGTCAGGTGTGTTATTGTCATGGTGTGGTGGTTCTCTGTGTTCCTATTGTACTGCACACGACCTGCAGACTCTGGATATGAACTGACATCTACAGGGTGTTTCTGTGTAAACCAGAATGAACCTTGTTCTATATAACTAGTGGGATGAGTGTAAGAGCAGGATATTTCCACTGTTGAGCCCTTCAAGACACAGATTCTCCTCTTGGTGTAAGTCACCCTCCAGCAGTTGTGACCCTGAACACCTGAAACATAAAGAGGCTCTCTGTTAATAGTTTTAACATTTCATGTCTTGTTTCTTTTGGTGCAAAGTAAAGAAGTAAACTGTTCATTTCAAGTCGTTTCACTATAAATCATAACCATTTGAGCTGTTGGTATTACTAGAGTGAAACACTGTGTTTGAATCAACACTTTTCTCCCCACTTACACACTGCAGGAGAGGGGAGATCCTCATGGCCTTTTACAGCACAGGAGTAACTATCGTCATAGTTACTGGAGACTGGGTCTCTGTACTGGAGGGAGGTGCTCTCATCTAGATGTCCGTTCTTGTACCAGATGTATGTGGGGTTACCAGTCAGAGTACAGGTGGTGCTACAGGTCAGTGTGTTGTAATATATCCTCTCCACCTTTAGATCTGAAGGGAGAGGTTATGAAACAATAATGGAGGAAGTCTGTCAGTCACCACCATTTCACTGTTCTCATAGAACATGTAATAAATAACTTGACTTGTACGATACTATTTATACAGTACCTGTGAGACTGAGAGTGATTCCATATGAATATTTCCATTCTGAATCCTGGTTTGTTTTATATCTGAAGTAATATGTTGCTATGTCACTCTGTCTCAGGTCTGTGATTCTCAGGATACAGTCCTTCTCTGTAGTTCCACTGTACTCCACACGACCATCATACTTAGGGTTCCATCTCAGATCATAAGGTTTATCATTCAACCATGTGTTATACCAGACTATCTCTGTGACTTGGGTCACACTGGGAACAGGACAGCGCATGTACACTGATGACCCCTTTAAGGCACAGACACTCCTCACTGTATTTTGTCCCAGAACACCTGAAACACAGTGTCACAGGACTCAACCTTGAGAGAACTGCATTTGTGACGTCAAGACTATAAAAAAACAGACGTTACAATATTACATCCAGATGCATGTAAACATGTGCAGGATACTGTAGGACCCATCTACTCAAATGTACATTCCCTTATATCATCCTAGTATTCATTTCAATATGCATCATGGAAGTAAAAAGCATTACAGTCAATTCAGAAAGTTAACCAAATTACAATTCCTCACTTTCTAAATGTTCCTAATTCAAAAGATTTGAAAATAATTGGAATTGGAATGTCAGTCTACTTCCTGAATTGAGATGGAATTGACCCCAACACTGCTGGTGGTTGACAACATTCTTATTCTGCTGCTGTTGCTGATGTGCAGAAGTGTGAATGGAAACTGTAGATAAGCATCACTCAGTGTGTCATGTTTGTCATTTATTATCATGTCTTGTCCCTGTGCTCCCCATTCTATTCGTTTCCCTCTGCTGGTCTTATTAGGTTCTTTCCCTCTTTCTATCCCTCTCTCTCCCCCTCCCTCTCTCACTCTCTCGCTCTCTCTTCTCTCTATCGTTCCGTTCCTGCTCCCAGCTGTTCCTATTCCCCTAATCATCATTTAGTCTTCCCACACCTGTTCCCGATCCTTTCCCCTGATTAGAGTCCCTATTTCTTCCTTTGTGTTCCGTTCCTGTCCTGTCGGTTCCTTGTTTAGAATTCACCGTGCTGTGATTGTGTATCGCCCTGTCCTGTCGTGTTTTTGCCTTCATCAGATGCTGCGTGTGAGCAGGTGTCTCTGTCAGCTACGGCCTGCGCCTACCCGAAGCGACCTGCAGTCTGTGGCCGCTTCTCCTGTTATTCCCCTCTACAGACTAGAGGATTTCTGTTATTCCCTGTTTGGACATTTCCTGTTAAGGATTCAGGATTTGTCGTTTTCTGTTTGGACTTGAATAAACTCTGTTTCTGTTAAGTCGCTTTTGGGTCCTCTTTCACCTGCATGACAGAAGGAACCGACCAAGGAATGGACCCAGCGACTTCAGACGCTCGTTACACTGCCGTCGAGATCCAAGGAGCCATGCTCGGCAGACACGAGCAGGAATTGTCTGCTGCTCGCCATGCCGTGGAGAACCTGGCCGCTCAGGTTTCCGACCTCTCTGGACAGTTCCAGAGTCTACGTCTCGTGCCACCTGTTACTTCCTGGCCTGCCGAGCCTCCAGAACCTAGGGTTAATAACCCACCTTGCTACTCCGGGCAGCCCACTGAGTGCCGCTCCTTTCTCACGCAGTGTGAGATTGTGTTCTCTCTCCAACCCAACACATACTCTAGAGAGAGAGCTCGGGTTGCTTACGTCATTTCACTCCTTACTGGCCGGGCTCGAGAATGGGGCACAGCTATCTGGGAGGCAAGGGCTGATTGCTCTAACAAGTTCCAGAACTTTAAAGAGGAGATGATTCGGGTTTTTGACCGTTCAGTTTTTGGTGGGGAGGCTTCTAGGGTCCTGGCTTCCTTATGCCAAGGTGAACGGTCCATAACGGATTATTCTATTGAGTTTCGCACTCTTGCTGCCTCTAGTGAGTGGAACGAGCCGGCGCTGCTCGCTCGTTTTCTGGAGGGACTCCACGCAGTGGTTAAGGATGAGATTCTCTCCCGGGAGGTTCCTTCAGATGTGGACTCTTTGATTGCTCTCGCCATCCGCATAGAACGACGGGTAGATCTTCGTCACCGGGCTCGTGGAAGAGAGCTCGCATCAACGGTGTTTCCCTGCTCCGCATCGCAACCATCTCCCTCCTCTGGCTTTGAGACTGAGCCCATGCAGCTGGGAGGGATTCGCATCTCGACTAAGGAGAGGGAACGGAGGATCACCAACCGCCTGTGCCTCTATTGCGGAGTTGCTGGACATTTTGTTAATTCATGTCCAGTAAAAGCCAGAGCTCATCTGTAAGCGGAGGGCTACAGGTGAGCGCAACTACTCAAGTCTCTCCATCAAAATCCTGTACTACTTTGTCGGTCCATCTACGCTGGACCGGTTCGGGTGCTACATGTAGTGCCTTGATAGACTCTGGGGCTGAGGGTTGTTTCATGGACGAAGCATGGGTTCGGAAACATGACATTCCTTTCAGAGAGTTAGAGAAGCCTACGCCCATGTTCGCCTTAGATGGTAGTCATCTTCCCAGTATCAGATTTGAGACACTACCTTTAACCCTCACAGTATCTGGTAACCACAGTGAGACTATTTCTTTTTTGATTTTCCGTTCACCGTTTACACCTGTTGTTTTGGGTCATCCCTGGCTAGTATGTCATAATCCTTCTATTAATTGGTCTAGTAATTCTATCCTATCCTGGAACGTTTCTTGTCATGTGAAGTGTTTAATGTCTGCCATCCCTCCCGTTTCTTCTGTCCCTACTTCTCAGGAGGAACCTGGCGATTTGACAGGAGTGCCGGAGGAATATCATGATCTGCGCACGGTCTTCAGTCGGTCCCGAGCCAACTCCCTTCCTCCTCACCGGTCGTATGATTGTAGTATTGATCTCCTTCCGGGGACCACTCCTCCTCGAGGTAGACTATACTCTCTGTCGGCTCCCGAACGTAAGGCTCTCGAGGATTATTTGTCTGTGTCTCTTGACGCCGGTACCATAGTGCCTTCTTCCTCTCCGGCCGGGGCGGGGTTCTTTTTGTTAAGAAGAAGGACGGTACTCTGCGCCCCTGCGTGGATTATCGAGGGCTGAATGACATAACGGTTAAGAATCGTTATCCGCTTCCCCTTATGTCATCAGCCTTCGAGATTCTGCAGGGAGCCAGGTGCTTTACTAAGTTGGACCTTCGTAACGCTTACCATCTCGTGCGCATCAGAGAGGGGGACGAGTGGAAAACGGCGTTTAACACTCCGTTAGGGCATTTTGAGTACCGGGTTCTGCCGTTCGGTCTCGCCAATGCGCCAGCTGTTTTTCAGGCATTAGTTAATGATGTTCTGAGAGACATGCTGAACATCTTTGTTTTTGTCTATCTTGACGATATCCTGATTTTTTCTCCGTCACTCGAGATTCATGTTCAGCACGTTCGACGTGTTCTACAGCGCCTTTTAGAGAATTGTCTCTACGTAAAGGCTGAGAAGTGCTCTTTTCATGTCTCCTCCGTTACTTTTCTCGGTTCCGTTATTTCCGCTGAAGGCATTCAGATGGATTCCGCTAAGGTCCAAGCTGTCAGTGATTGGCCCGTTCCAAGGTCACGTGTCGAGTTGCAGCGCTTTTTAGGTTTCGCTAATTTCTATCGGCGTTTCATTCGTAATTTCGGTCAAGTTGCTGCCCCTCTCACAGCTCTTACTTCTGTCAAGACGTGTTTTAAGTGGTCCGGTTCCGCCCAGGGAGCTTTTGATCTTCTAAAAGAACGTTTTACGTCCGCTCCTATCCTCGTTACTCCTGACGTCACTAGACAATTCATTGTCGAGGTTGACGCTTCAGAGGTAGGCGTGGGAGCCATTCTATCCCAGCGCTTCCAGTCTGACGATAAGGTTCATCCTTGCGCTTATTTTTCTCATCGCCTGTCGCCATCTGAGCGCAACTATGATGTGGGTAACCGTGAACTGCTCGCCATCCGCTTAGCCCTAGGCGAATGGCGACAGTGGTTGGAGGGGGCGACCGTTCCTTTTGTCGTTTGGACAGACCATAAGAACCTTGAGTACATCCGTTCTGCCAAACGACTTAATGCCCGTCAAGCTCGTTGGGCGTTGTTTTTCGCTCGTTTCGAGTTTGTGATTTCTTACCGTCCGGGTAGCAAGAACACCAAGCCTGATGCCTTATCCCGTCTGTTTAGTTCTTCTGTGGCTTCTACTGATCCCGAGGGGATTCTTCCTTATGGGCGTGTTGTCGGGTTAACAGTCTGGGGAATTGAAAGACAGGTTAAGCAAGCACTCACGCACACTGCGTCGCCGCGCGCTTGTCCTAGTAACCTCCTTTTCGTTCCTGTTTCCACTCGTCTGGCTGTTCTTCAGTGGGCTCACTCTGCCAAGTTAGCTGGTCATCCCGGTGTTCGAGGCACTCTTGCGTCTATTCGCCAGCGCTTTTGGTGGCCGACTCAGGAGCGTGACACGCGCCGTTTCGTGGCTGCTTGTTCGGACTGCGCGCAGACTAAGTCGGGTAACTCTCCTCCTGCCGGTCGTCTCAGACCGCTCCCCATTCCTTCTCGACCATGGTCTCACATCGCCTTAGACTTCATTACCGGTCTGCCTTTGTCTGCGGGGAAGACTGTGATTCTTACGGTTGTCGATAGGTTCTCTAAGGCGGCACATTTCATTCCCCTCGCTAAACTTCCTTCCGCTAAGGAGACGGCACAAATCATTATTGAGAATGTATTCAGAATTCATGGCCTCCCGTTAGACGCCGTTTCAGACAGAGGCCCGCAATTCACGTCACAGTTTTGGAGGGAGTTCTGTCGTTTGATTGGTGCGTCCGTCAGTCTCTCTTCCGGGTTTCATCCCCAGTCTAACGGTCAAGCAGAGAGGGCCAATCAGACGATTGGTCGCATACTACGCAGCCTTTCTTTCAGAAACCCTGCGTCTTGGGCAGAACAGCTCCCCTGGGCAGAATACGCTCACAATTCGCTTCCTTCGTCTGCTACCGGGTTATCTCCGTTTCAGAGTAGTCTGGGTTACCAGCCTCCTCTGTTCTCATCCCAGCTTGCCGAGTCCAGCGTTCCCTCCGCTCAAGCGTTTGTCCAACGTTGTGAGCGCACCTGGAGGAGGGTGAGGTCTGCACTTTGCCGTTACAGGGCACAGACGGTGAGAGCCGCCAATAAACGCAGGATTAAGAGTCCAAGGTATTGTTGCGGCCAGAGAGTGTGGCTTTCCACTCGCAACCTTCCTCTTACGACAGCTTCTCGTAAGTTGACTCCGCGGTTCATTGGTCCGTTCCGTGTCTCCCAGGTCGTCAATCCTGTCGCTGTGCGACTGCTTCTTCCGCGACATCTTCGTCGCGTCCATCCTGTCTTCCATGTCTCCTGTGTTAAGCCCTTTCTTCGCACCCCCGTTCGTCTTCCCTCCCCCTCCCGTCCTTGTCGAGAGCGCACCTATTTACAAGGTACATAAGATCATGGACATGCGTTCTCGGGGACGGGGTCACCAATACTTAGTGGATTGGGAGGGTTACGGTCCTGAGGAGAGGAGTTGGGTTCCGTCTCGGGACGTGCTGGACCGTTCACTCATCGATGATTTCCTCCGTTGCCGCCAGGATTCCTCCTCGAGTGCGCCAGGAGGCGCTCGGTGAGTGGGGGTACTGTCATGTTTGTCATTTATTATCATGTCTTGTCCCTGTGCTCCCCATTCTATTCGTTTCCCTCTGCTGGTCTTATTAGGTTCTTTCCCTCTTTCTATCCCTCTCTCTCCCCCTCCCTCTCTCACTCTCTCGCTCTCTCTTCTCTCTATCGTTCCGTTCCTGCTCCCAGCTGTTCCTATTCCCCTAATCATCATTTAGTCTTCCCACACCTGTTCCCGATCCTTTCCCCTGATTAGAGTCCCTATTTCTTCCTTTGTGTTCCGTTCCTGTCCTGTCGGTTCCTTGTTTAGAATTCACCGTGCTGTGATTGTGTATCGCCCTGTCCTGTCGTGTTTTTGCCTTCATCAGATGCTGCGTGTGAGCAGGTGTCTCTGTCAGCTACGGCCTGCGCCTACCCGAAGCGACCTGCAGTCTGTGGCCGCTTCTCCTGTTATTCCCCTCTACAGACTAGAGGATTTCTGTTATTCCCTGTTTGGACATTTCCTGTTAAGGATTCAGGATTTGTCGTTTTCTGTTTGGACTTGAATAAACTCTGTTTCTGTTAAGTCGCTTTTGGGTCCTCTTTCACCTGCATGACACAGTGAGGTGTGAAAGATAACTATTTAAGTGAAGTGGAGACGCCTAACAGAACACACCAGAACAACATTATGATTCTTATCATTTTAGAAATGTCTGTAGATTGATAAACAGAGCAACTAAAAGATAAGAATGAGAACATACCTGCTACAGACCAGAGAAAGACCCCCAACACACTTCCTGCTGTTCTCAAGACCATTGTTGCATCTCCCACCCTGCAGTCTTAGAAACATAAACAACAACTCACTCTATAGCTGGTGAATAACTCCACCTGATACATTGAAGTATAAACTGTAAATGGGGTCCAGGGCCTCATTACTGAAAATGAACCAGGCTCATATTGTATTGTGTTGTATTGTGCTATATGGTTGTCTATGTGAATACTGTCTGTCTGTAAGTCTATTGCACTATGTATGTAATGTGTGTGATGTGTTGCATGTCTGTCTACATCTGTCTATTTAAGATGACATGATGTATGATGCAAAAATAATTTCCTAATGGATACAATATAGTCATCAACACCGTCATCAACAACAACAACTTATTGAACAGATCTGTATTACTATAAACACATATTTCTGATTGTTCTGAATTTGTTTTATTCTCAGAAACCCAAATATAGGAGGATAAATGTTCCATCCTTTACGGTCCGTCAAGCTGTACAGCAGCCTAAAGACTGACCCACCAGGTTGAATGATAGCTGCTATCACCAAGCTGTACAGCAGCCTAAAGACTGACCACCAGGTTGAATGACAGCTGCTATCACCAAGCTGTACAGCAGCCTAAAGACTGACCACCAGGTTGAATGATAGCTGCTATCACCAAGCTGTACAGCAGCCTAAAGACTGACCACCAGGTTGAATGATAGCTGCTATCACCAAGCTGTACAGCAGCCTAAAGACTGACCACCAGGTTGAATGACAGCTGCTATCACCAAGCTGTACAGCAGCCTAAAGACTGACCACCAGGTTGAATGACAGCTGCTATCACCAAGCTGTACAGCAGCCTAAAGACTGACCACCAGGTTGAATGACAGCTGCTATCACCAAGCTGTACAGCAGCCTAAAGACTGACCACCAGGTTGAATGATAGCTGCTATCACCAAGCTGTGAGGATAAACAGAGGATCACACACACACACACACACACACACACACACACACACACACACACACACACACACACACACACACACACACACACACACACACACACACACACACACACACACACACACACACACACACACACACACACACACACACACACAGACACAGACACAGACAGCCATGAGGCTGGAGCTAAAGGGCCCTCAGCTAAATCCACTGTGTCACACACACACACACACACACACACACACACACACACACACACACACACACACACACACACACACACACACACACACACACACACACACACACACACACACACACACACACACACACACACACACACACACACACACACACACACACACAGTGCTTATGACTTATGACTAAAAACCAATAACCAGAACCTATATTTCAAGATATTGTCAAGCGTACTTACAGAGAGAAGTGTAGGGGAGAGGCAGTGAGTGGGAACTGACAGTAGGTGTCAGTTCAGTGATTGACTCATATGTAAAGTAGTCAGGACACAAGTAGCTGATACAGAACTGTCCTCTCCTTCCTCTTTAAGACATTAACATGCATGAAGACCAGAACAGTACAAAAGAAAGGGAGTTTACTGTATTAAAATGGGCCCTACATTTCTAAAATGGACCAAATGTCTCCTATTTTCACTTTAATTTAAATACAGCACCATGTTAACAATATGTTGACTATTCTATATGGAATGTTTATAATATCGTAGAATGTGTTGCCTTGTCCCTCTGAGTTCTACATGGAACAGGTCAAAGTTCCATTTACATTTGGTCAGTTCCATGATGTCATTCATTCTATTCTACAAACACATTCAATTTACTCTCCTCATCAGCTGCATCAAAGTGGTACTGAAGGTTCCAGTGTTCTAGACTAGAGTTCTACCTACTGGCATCTCAAAATTACTGCAGCCTCCAGTCCTGATATCCTCAATCATTTGTGCAGTAATGTGAATAGAATGAATGGATACTGTTCCATTCATTCCAGCCATTCCTCCTATATATCTGCCCTCCAGCCTCCTCTGTTGTACAGTACTAGTAGTATCTTAATCTATCAGAGGCATTAATGAACATCACCATAGCCTGCTGTATTGACTGTGTAGTGTGTTGTAGTCTGCTGTCCATAAATAATGTCCTTTAGCAGATGCTTTTATCCAAAGTGACTTACAATTATGTGCACATATTTTACGTATGGGTGGTCCTGGTAACCAAAGCCATTACGTTGCAGGTACCATGCTCTACCAACTGAGCTAAAGAGAACCATATTCTGAAAAGTCTAATGTTTCTCACTGTGTCTCATGTTAATACTACTCCTAAACACAACCCCCCATCACTGTCTCATGTTAATACTACTCCTAAACACAACCCACCATCACTGTGTCTCATGTTAATACTACTCCTAAACACAACCCACCATCACTGTGTCTCATGTTAATACTACTCCTAAACACAACCCACCATCACTGTGTCTCATGTTAATACTACTCCTAAACACAACCCACCATCACTGTGTCTCATGTTAATACTACTCCTAAACACAACCTACCATCACTGTGTCTCATGTTAATACTACTCCTAAACACAACCCACCATCACTGTGTCTCGTGTTAATACTACTCCTAAACACAACCCACCATCACTATGTCTCATGTTAATACTACTCCTAAACACAACCCACCATCACTGTGTCTCATGTTAATACTACTCCTAAACACAACCCACCATCACTATGTCTCGTGTTCATACTACTCCTAAAGCTCTTAAGAAGCATCCACCCAATCACTATTACTCTCACTCTCACTTTAGGCCATTTTCAAACAAGTCTCCACAACAATCTATTACTCTCAGAGAGCCCTTAAAATAGCATGCAAATTATTAGATATGAAACCTCATGTACAATACTATATCAGATTAATATGCAGACATACATCTACAGAGTATACTGTACGTAACAGAAAAACAAAAGAATGTAAATTCCAACAGCATCGGAATGCACATAACAGGATACAGGAGTTCTTGTTTACAAAACAATTATAAAATATACATATTTGAAGATATCGTCAAGCATACTTACAGAGTGAAGGGGAGATGTGTTGCAAGTTAACTTACTGGAAGTCTATGTAAATAGACACTGAGTGTGAGGTTTGAAGTCTGTGGTTGACACAACATTGAAGCAGTCAGGGACAATAGAGTTGAGTAGAGGGCGTACTTGCTTCAAAGCCTGTTTTAGCATGGCTAAGCCATTGAATACACCATTTCAGTTGGTATACCGACTGTTATTAAACTTATGGAAGTTGATGAAGAATACATTAACTACTTTAAAATAGAAATAGCCCTCAATTGCACTGCTCATTCTGTCACAGAAGACATCTTGACAAAGATGCCAAGATATACCCGCTATCCAACTCTATGTCAGCAACTAAGACACTTGTGCAGAAGGCTTCATTCCACAGTCACACAGACAGTGTTCAAGAGCATCAAAACTGCGATGTATGATGGGTAAATTGTGACTGACTGGTCTATTAATAATATTGAGTAGTTATTTATCATGCAAGGTGATTTGTGGATCTTGACTTGCCTATAAAGTTGACTGCAAAGTCGAACACTCCCACATGTACATAACATTATAGCATTGGTAACAAAAATCCCATTCAAGTCATGGGACCGATGTTAATATTTCACATATTAACATTCTCACATGTTCAAATCATCTATAAGTGACTTTGTTGAGCTTCACATTGCATTTTTTAAAACTTTTGAATGATTTCGACATTGTGTGCGAGAAATGCCTCTTATCGGTCACATTACTTGAATGGGATTTGTGCCACGAATGCTAAAACGTTAGCAAGTGGAAACAGTGTCAGGAGAAACTAAACCAAAGCAGGGACTGATGTCACACCATGTTCATAGACTGATAAAAGGGATGGGAAACCAATGTGTCATTTGGGTGAAACTTCAAGATATTATAACAATATATTAGCAAGAGAATAGAGTGTAAGGACTAGCTTTGGTTTGGGGCCATAGCTCTTCAGTCCAGGTTCTGTGGTGGTTCTCTTCAGTCCAGGTTCTGTGGTGGTTCTCTTTAGTCCATGTTCTGTTGTGGTTCTCTTCAGTCCATGTTCTGTGGTGGTTCTCTTCAGTCCAGGTTCTGTGGTGGTTCTCTTCAGTCCAGGTTCTGTGGTGGTTCTCTTCAGTCCATGTTCTGTGGTGGTTCTCTTCAGTCCAGGTTCTGTGGTGGTTCTCTTCAGTCCATGTTCTGTGGTGGTTCTCTTCAGTCCATGTTCTGTGGTGGTTCTCTTCAGTCCAGGTTCTGTGGTGGTTCTCTTTAGTCCATGTTCTGTTGTGGTTCTCTTCAGTCCATGTTCTGTGGTGGTTCTCTTCAGTCCAGGTTCTGTGGTGGTTCTCTTCAGTCCAGGTTCTGTGGTGGTTCTCTTCAGTCCAGGTTCTGTGGTGGTTGTCTTCAGTCCAGGTTCTGTGGTGGTTTTCTCCCCTGGATGGTCTGATACACAGAGGGCTGAGCATCTCTCTGAAGAGCTGTGACCGTGTCACTGGGCGAGTCCCTCACACTCTGGGAGACAGCGACACAGGAAACACAGTGTGAGCACTTTACACACTGCTGTATAGTATTCTGTGTTTCCCGTGTCGCTGTCTCTCAGAGTTTGAGGGACTCGCCCAGTGACAAACATCTTGGCCATGTTCTGTTATAATCTCCACCTGGCACAGCCAGAAGAGGACTGGCCACCCCACATAGCCTGGTTCCTCTCTAGGTTTCTTCCTAGGTTTTGTCCTTTCTAGGGAGTTTTTCCTAGCCACCGTGCTTCTACACCTGCATTGCTTGCTGTTTGGGGTTTTAGGCTGGGTTTCTGTACAGCACTTTGAGATATCAGCTGATGTACGAAGGGCTATATAAATACATTTGATTTGATTTGATTTGATCTGTTATAAATCTGAACTTGTACGTAGCTGAGTCGCTGTCTCTCAGGTCTCTGATTGTCAGAGTGTGGCCATACTTCTTGTCACTACGGTACGTCACACGACCTTTGTAGTCTGGGTCATCACTCAGAGTCACTGTATAAAGTTTGGTAAACCAGAAAGTTGTTGTGACTGAATAACCTCTGTGATATGTGTAAGAGCAGGACAGCTCCACTGTTGACCCCTTCAAGGTTGAGATACTCTGAGTGGTGTATGTCACACTCCCAGTAACACTGCAACGCAATCACACATGATAGTGATTATACATTACAGACCCATTTTCTCACACTAACAGCGATTGTCCACACTTTGTTGCCGTACTCTACTTGCTGAGTGTGAATGGAAACCACAGAAAGGACCTAAGTGTTACTCAGTGAGGTGTGAAAGACAAGTATTCCAGAAAAGAAGAAGCCCCTAACAGACGATGTAACTGAATACACAGAATAACATTAAGAAAACATTACTAAAACATTATGAATGAGACCATACCTGCTACAGACCACATACCTGCTACAGACCAGACAAAGACCCCCAACACACTTCCTGCTGATCTAGGACCAGTTTAGCCTTTTAGATCATTATTATATGGACCGGTAGGACCTGATCCTACATCAGCACTCCTTCTCTGAGACAATTAATGAATACAGGCCCTGATGTAACAACCAAAACACAGGTCAAAAATGTAAGTAAAAGTAAAATTATACAGTACATAACCATAAGTATATGATTTATGACCCCCCCACCCCAAAAAATACATATATATATATATATATTTAATGATCTCGTCAACCGTACTTACAGAGTGAAGGGGGGAGGTCTTGTACAGTGAGTCAACTTACCGTCGTAGCTGTGCATAGAAACAAGAAGTGTGATTTTAGTGACTGACACATTGTGAAAGTAGCCTAGTCAGGGATTTAAGACAATCACATGCATCAACAGCATGTCAGAAAGGGATGTACTGGATGTACTGCTAAAGACTGCATAGCTATTTACATTTCTTCATTTGAGGAGTGGGCCTACATGTTTTAAAGGGGCTAAATGCAGCCCATTTTCAATGTAGTCTTTTCTTTAAATACAGATCCACAACAAAGTGTTGACTGTTCTATATGGTTTCTTAATGTGTTGCCTCGCATAATGTGACCCATCACTCCTCATCATCTCCATCAAAGTGCTACTGAAGGTTCCAGTGTTATAGACTAGAGCTCCCCCTACTGGCATCTCAACATTACTGCAGCCTCCTTTGTCAAAATCATGTCCTCATCCATTTGGATCAATAACAGACTAACAAACTGGTAATAAGGTGCCTAAGGCTGAGATCCCGGTTCTCAACCTTTTCCCAAGAGTGCAAGTTCACACTTTCCGTCATGGATTTAAAAGTATGGAATTGGTGTGAACATTGGAGTTTCCATATTTGTGAGCTGAATCCATATCAGAGGAACAGGCAAAGACCTTTGCCCTATACACAGTCTATGTTTTTGCCAGGGGTCATAGAAACAGGCGGTTGGACGCGTCTCCTGATGATTTGGTTGCCATTAGTTTGAAGATGTAATCCGGAGACTAGAATTCCACCGATTTCAAAACTCGGTCCTCCAGAAAGTGGAGAGCTAGTGTTAGCTAGCTAATAGTTAATAGTACACTTTAGTACACTAGCTAATAGTACACTAGCTAATAGTACACTTTAACTTGACATTAGGTTTACGTAGTTTTACTACGCAATAAGATTTACCTAGATTTACTGACCAGCTCAAATAGACAGAAGTCTGCTTATGGCAGACCAATCTGAACTCATCTTTCGGCATGTCCATCCCACTCATTATCTTAGCCAATCATGGCTAGCGGGAAGTTTGCTGACTTGTCCCTGGTTAAACCAACTAGGCTCGTAATTTAACAATTGTATTTGTATTTACAGATGGAATACAAGTTTGTTATTAAGGCACATGAAAGTTCACATGTTCAAGAAGGCATTTTGGCCAAAAAATGCATTTTTATTTAAAATAATTTACGTTCAAATGGCTCTCCTGTGAAGTAGTGACCTGCGACATATGACTTGTTTCTTGAAACAGGTCAAATTTTCTCAAAATGTCTTTTTCCCGGATTGACACTTGACTAGCAAATTCAGACAATCCAATCTGAGAACGAAACATGTGAATCTACGATGCTCACAAGGACTTTTTTTGATAATGGCCAGTCAAGGAAGAAGTGGGCAGAGTCAGGGGAAACCAGCATATGATTTTAATTTAACCTTTATTTAACTATGCAAGTCAGTTAAGAACAAGTTCTTATTTACAATGACAGCCTACTGGGTTAACTGCCTTGTTCAGGGGCAGAATGACAGATTTTTTCCTTGTCAGCTTGAGGATTTGATCCAGGAACCTTTCTGTTACTGGCCCAACACTCTCACCACTAGGCTACCTGCCTAACCAAACAAGATTCAAACAGAAGATGGCAGTAGATAGATACCAATGAATTTACACAAAATTGAAGGTAAAATAATATTTTAAAATAAATAGTAAACCATCCATGTAAAAATACTGTGTTATTAAGAGTTGACGTGGGAGTGGCTTGAATTTGGTGAACTAGCTATCTCAGCCAGCTTGTTAGCTACATAAAGCATTGTTCAGCGATACCGAAAGTCTGAACGGCCATTTTGTGTGAAAGAGGTGTCTTCAGCTGACTGATCTGAGTATTTGGCCAAATTATTATTTTTTTAGACCTGCCATGCATACAAGTCTGTGTCTGTCTCGGTTTATTGAGTCATATTGTGTCTGCATTTTTTTAAATGACAATAAATAATATTTTATGTAACTGGTTGTGTGTCTAGGAGCTGGACATTGCTTCTTCTGAAAGTGTGTGTGTACATTTTGTATGGAAATAATGATTATGAAGGTGAATAAACCACAATTGCTCTACAAACAAATGTAAATGTATTATTTGTAGTTATTGTATGTACAGTACAAGATTGATTTTTAAAAGCTATTAATATTCTCTCCACTGAAAATACTGTCATAACAAGGTAAAAACAATGACAATGAAGTTTATGATAGATTGTTTACACTTCACACATTAGTAAAAAAAAAAATTATACAATTAATAAGAAACATTGAATCAAGAAGAACTATTTCCTTAAATTTTTGTCAAAATTGTGCTATAACTTTGTGATAAAAACAATGAAACAAATGTATTTTTAAAAATCTAGCAAACTTATATTAAGTGTATATAAATGAATTTAATGTATTTGCGTAACAGACATATGAAACAAAATGTACTTGCTGTAAAAAATGTATAACCTTGTAGCATCATTCCCAAGAACACTCGAGGCTGTAATCGCTGCCAATGGCGCATCAACCAAGGTCTGAATACTTATGTAAATGTACATTTCAGTTGTTTAGTTTTTTGCAAACATTTCTTAAAAACAGTTTGTTGTGTTCAGGTCTTCTTGGTTCTGAGATTGTTGTTTTAAGTTCTTCTTGGTTTGGGGTTTGTTGTGTTCAGGTGGTCTTGGTTTTGTTGTGTTCAGGTGGTCTTGGTTCCTTGTTTGTTGACTGTTCTGTAGATCTCAGAGGTGTCCTCCTCAGCTGCCTGTGCCGCCGTGGGTCTGAGGAGAGAGAAACAGAAATTATGCAAATCTTTGTCAAATTTTGCCAAATGACAGCACCCTATACCTTTCTTTGCCAAATGACAGCACCCTATACCCTTTTTAGTGCACTAAAGAAGGAATAGGGTACCATTTGGAACGCACTGAGAACAGTTCCTCAAACTCATCATCACATCCCTCCGTCATTATAGACAGGTCATAGCAATGAACTTGTCCATTATTGGGTTGGTAGTTTACAATATTATGGGACATCCCCCTTTTTAAATGTTTTTGCCTAAATGACATACCCAAATCTAACTGCCCATAGATCAGGCCCTGAAGCAAGAATATGCATATTCTTGGTACCATTTGAAAGGAAACACTTTGATGTTTGTGGAAATGTGAATTGAATGTAGGAGAATATAACATAATAGATCTGGTAGAAGAAAATACAAAGAAAACACCAACCAGTGTTTTTTTTACCACAATCTTTGAAATGCAAGAGAAACGTCACTGTTAAATCCATCACTCTGGTTGTAATTCCGATAGAGTCCACAAGATGGCAGCAGTGTATGTGCAAAATTTCAGATGGATAACCTGGAGAATGACTGATCTTCAATACTTTTAGTGTGAAGTCCCCAGGTACATTTGAGCAAATCGTGAAGGAGACGTTCGCATTCATATTCCATTTTTCTGCAAAGAATATCGTCAAATCTGAATGCTTGGACTTTGATTTAGCTTTCCAAGTATTAGTAGCCATATTATAAGTTCAGCATCTGCACAACAACCAGTTTTCATAACATCATAACTCTGAATATCCTTATAATTTTTGTCCAAAATTTAAAGGCATGCTGTCGTACAAGGTTAGAAGATACATTTTACAACATATATATGTTTTTTGGATACTCCTGTAAAGCCCAGCTCATTGGCTATCTAGCTAGCTTTTTTGACCCTGATTAGTTCTTATTTAACCTCTTACGGCTATAGAGACTCTAGCGTCTCTTCTGGCCAATAGCCTGGGGAAATACAGAGCGCCAAATTCAAATAGTACGAGATAAAACTCAAACTTTCATTAAATCACACATGCAGGGTACTCAATTAAAGCTACACTAGTTGTGAATCCAGCCAACATGTCAGATTTTAAAAATGCTTTTGGCGAAAGCATGAGAAGCTATTATCTGATAGCATGCACCCCCCGAAATACCTGAACGAGACGTAAACAAAATAATTAGCGTAGCCGGCGCCACACAAAGCGCTGAAATAACATATAAAACATGCATTACCTTTGACGAGCTTCTTTGTTGACACCCCAAAACATCACAATTGGTTCTTTTTTTAAATTAATTCTGTCCATGTATACCCAAAATGTCCATTTATAAAGCCCGTCTGATCCAGAAAAAAACAGCTTTCCAAAACTCAACGTCATTACAAAAAATTTAAAAAGTTGCCTATAAACTTTGCCAAAATATTTCAAACTACTTTTGTAATCCAACTTTAGGTATTTGTAAACGTTAATAATCGATCAAATTGATGACGGGGCGATCTGTATTCAATAGCAGCAAGTCAACAAATCATGGACGATTTTCTCTCTTTCATAACTATCCACAGTGTAACCTCTGACAGGAAGTGCCTATTCTTCATTTCACCAAAGTTTAACTTCAACCCAATTCCCAAGACTGGTCACATCCTGTGGGAGTTGTAGGAACTGTAAACTGGGCGCTATCTAATTTCCCATGACATAGACAATACAGGGAACTGGCAGAGGGATTTTCTTTTTTTTGGAACAGTTTTTCCTTGGGGTTTTGCCTGCTACACAAGTTATGTTATAGTCACAGACATGATGTAACCAGTTTTATAAACTTCAGAGTATTTTCTATCCACACATACTAATCATATGCATATACTATATTCCTGGCATGGGTAGCAGGACGTTGAAATTTTGCACGCTTTTTATCAAAAAGTTTTAAAAAATGCACCCTAACCTCTAAGAGGTTTTAACAAAGGTACAGTTGTTCAAGTGATGGCTGCCCACGTGACCAAATATGGTGTCCTATACGATATACTAGACCCCTAATGAAATAGTAAAATCTTGTTACCTTCTAGGATCTCTGAGGAATATTTACGAATGTGATTTTACTCATTCAAACAACATTTAGGGTGAGATGTTCACAGATTTTTTTCTTTACAAATTGAACAAGTGGAAATACCTCTTTAAGGAATACCTAGGATAGGATAAGTAATCCCTCTCACCCCCCCCTTTAAGATTTAGATGCACTATTGTAAAGTGACTGCTCCACTGGATGTCATAAGGTGAATGCACCAATTTGTAAGTCGCTCTGGATAAGAGCGTCTGCTAAATGACTTAAATGTAAATGAAATAAAATAAAATACATCAATATTGTGTGCAATATGGACCTTTTCAGGATATGAAAAATGATTTTTATCTAACAAAATGACACTTCATGTTATCTCTGGGACCATTGGGATGATAAATCAGAGCAAGATTTCAGAATATAAGTACACATTTCACCTTCAGAGGTGAATTTATAAAACCCATCACGTTGAAAAAAGGGTTTTGTTGTTAGGAGCTCTCCGAAAACAATAGCATGGCATTTTTTCACAGTAATAGCTACAATAAATTGGACAGTGACAGTTATATTAACAATAATGAACGCTTCAGTCGATATAAGACACTTCTATGTACCGACATTTGTTGTTACTCTAAAATCTGTGATCTTGATATAATGCGCTGCATGATTTACAACTGTCCCGTTGACGGAACGCCGATCCTTAAGAAGTTGAATATGACATCACTAGGGGTCACTGTTTTGGTGATTGATGACATCTACTACAATAAGCCGCAGCATATGAATGACCTTATTGCAGAATATGCTCACCGGGTGGTACACTGGGGGGGTTGAATTTCACAGCAGTGTACTGGACATCTCTGTCCTGTTTCTGGGGTTGAGGCAGTTGGACGATGGAGCACAAAGCTCTTCCTGGTTTTTGGAGGGAGAGACGTGGACGCTGGTGTGGGGAACGTCATCCTGACTCGACGGTGACTGCTGTCTCTGCTGCATGGCCATGTTGTCATAAAGGAGAGTAGAGTCTCCCTGATGGGGAAAGAGTATAGACAACATGAGTAGAAAAAGAATACACAGTTCCACAAACAATACACATTCATCACAGTCATCTTCTGATTCCAACGGACTCACCTGTCCCTCGTCTGCTGTGTCTCTGGTTTCTATTGAGCTGGATTTGGATGCCGTCCTGTTTTGGACATTCATTTATTAATGATTAATGAAGTTAGAAACAAATCAGAGTGATAAAAGCTAAATGTTCACTCACCTGAACCACATGAAGCCAGAGAGACAGAGTATGAGAACCAGAACAACAATTATGATTCCTACGGCTGCAGTCTTAATTGAGGTGTGTTTCCCTATAATAAAATATGAATGATATGAGTACTTGGTATGTTGTAAACTGAAAAGAAAATCACATTAAAGGCTTGGGAATCGTATAAGCCAACACAAAAGTCAAGTGTAATAAGCCAAATGTAGATTAAATTGTAACATGTAATTGTGTATTTTGCATATTGAAGATGACCCTTTACCTGCTACAATGATCTTCAGAGCTGTAGAGTTCTCAGATGCTATTTTATTCCTGGCCTCACAAAGGTAATGTCCACTGTCCTCAGAGCTGATGTTAGTGATGTTGTAATTCTGTCCTGACAATACTGGTGAGGTTACATTCTTCTTGTACCAGGTGTAATTCTGCACAGGTGGGTTGGCATCACTGCTGCAGGTCAGAGTCACTGAACTGCCCTCCACTATTTCACCAGAGGGACTGACTGACACTGAGGTGTTCTTTGGGCCGTCTGGTGGACAGTATGAACCAATACAGTGTTTTAAAACAGTGTTTTACATGAGGAGAATTATGGAACTTGGAGGTAAACTCAGCAAAAAAAGAAATGTCCGCTCACTGTCAACTGCATTTATTTTCAGCAAAACTTAACGTACAATTATATGTATGAACATAAGATTCAACAACTGAGATTCATAAACTGAACATGTTCCACAGACATGTGACTAACAGAAAGGGAATAATGTGTCCCTGAACAAAGGGGGGGTCAAACTCAAAAGTAGTAGTCAGGATCTGGTGTGGCCACCAGCTGTATTAAGTACTGCAGTGCATCTCCTCCTCATGGACTGCACCAGATTTGCCAGGTCTTGCTGTGAGATGTTACCCCACTCTTCCACCAAGGCACCTGCAAATTCCCAGACATTTTTGGGGAGAATGACCCTAGCCCTCACCCTCTGATCCAACAGGTCCCAGACGTGCTCAATGGGATTGAGATCCGGGCTCTTCGCTGGCCATGGCAGAACATTGACATTCCGGTCTTGCAGGAAATCACGCACAGAACGAGCAGTATGGCTGGTGGCATTGTCATGCTGGAGGGTCATGTCAGGATGAGCCTGCAGGAAGGTTACCACATGAAGGAATAGGATGTCTTCCCTGTAACGCACAGCGTTGAGATTGCCTGCAATGACAACAAGCTCAGTTTGATGATGCTGTGACACACCGCCCCAGACCATGATGGACCCTCCACCTCCAAATCGATCCCACTCCAGAGTACAGGCCTCGGTGTAGCGCTGATTCCTTTGACGATAAAAGCGTATCTGACCATCACCCCTGGTGACACAAAACCGCGACTCATCAGTGAAGAGCACTGTCTGGTCCAGCAGTGGGTTTGTGCCTACAGGCGACGTTGTTGCCGGTGATGTCAGGTGAGGACCTGCCTTACAACAGGCCTACAAGCCCTCAGTCCAGCCTCTCTCAGCCTATTGCGTACAGTCTGAGCACTAATGGAGGGATTGTGCATTCCTGGTGTAACTCAGGCAGTTGTTGTTGCCCTCCTGTACCTGTCCAGCAGGTGTGATGTTCGGATGTACCGATCCTGTGCAGGTGTTGTTACACGTGGTCTGCCACTGCGAGGACGATCAGCTGTCCGTCCTGTCTCCCTGTAGCGCTGTCTTGGGCGTCTCACAGTACGGACATCGCAATTTATTTCACTGGCCACATCTGCAGTCCTCATGCCTCCTTGCGGCATGCCTGAGGCATGTTCACGCAGATGAGCAGGGACCCTGGGCATCTTTCGTTTGGTGTTTTTCAGAGTCAGTAGAAAGGCCTCTTTAGTGTCCTAAGTTTTGAGAACTGTGACCTTAATTGCCTACCGTCTGTAAGCTGTTAGTATCTTAACGACCATTCCACAGGTGCATGTTCATGAATTGTTTGTGGTTCATTGAACAAGCATAGGAAACAGTGTTCAAACCCTTTACAATGAAGATCTGTGAAGTTATTTGGATTTTTACGAATTATCTTTGAAAGACAGGGTCCTGAAAAAGGGACGTTTCTTTTTTTGCTGAGTTTATTCTATGAGTGAAATATAAAGATGTGTGATTCTCTCATCAACGATGAGATGGTTAGGTGTACTTACACTGAACATCTACAGAAATTGTAGAAGAGTTGAGACCTCCATATTCATTCTCAGCCTCACAGTAGTATTCTCCACTGTCCTCAGAGTTAATGTTGGTGATGAGGAAGGTGTTTTCAGATCCTTTCAGTGAAACTCCATTCTTCTTGTACCAGGTGTATTTGTCCACAGGTGGGTTGGCATCACTGCTGCAGGTCAGAGTCACTGAACTGCCCTCCACTATTTCACCAGAGGGACTGACTGACACGGAGGTGGTCTTTGGTTTACCTGATAGAAAGATGAATGTCCCAAAGTGGTAGTGTCACAATACTTTCATTTTGAGTTTTTAAAATATATCTGTTAAACCACACGAGTACAAGATGGAGAGGATCTGCAATACTTACACAAAACTTTTAGAGGAACAAGCTTTGATCTTTTGCAACCAACTTCATTCACTGCCAAACAGTAGTATTCTCCTCTGTCCTCAGGGATGATGTTAGTGATCCTGTAACTCCATCCAGAATGTCTCATTGAGGTTTCAGCTCCATTCGTCTTGTACCAGATGTAAATCTGCACAGGTGGGTTGGCATCACTGCTGCAGGTCAGAGTCACTGAACTGCCCTCCACTATTCCACCAGAGGGACTGACTGACACTGAGGTGTTCTTTGGACCGTCTAGTAAATCATTTTTAAGAAATACATTAAGGCCTAGATTATATGACATCTGCGGTAGCCGACACCTGCATTGCGGTTGTTTTGGCGGTGTCGTAGTTGGAACTGCATTAGAGCTGTCAAATCCACAAGTAAATCCGGGCACTATACCTCAAGAGCACATTGTCATTGGCTGCACAGAGTTGCATTAAGGGAATTCCCATGAAGTTTTGTTTACAAGTTGGAACACTGGAATATGAGATGTAATCTACACCTCAATTAGGCTGATAGAAATTATCATTATTTTAATTCATGATTGTAATTTGAGCATCATTATTTCTATATTGCCATTCTCGTTGTGAACTTCTAATGGGAGTGGGATGGGTATGTCTTCATGATAATGATCAAGACCAGCTGGGATGGGTATGTCTTCATGATAATGATCAAGACCAGCTGGGATGGGTATGTCTTCATGATAATGATCAAGACCAGCTGGGATGGGTATGTCTTCATGATAATGATCAAGACCAGCTGGGATGGGTATGTCTTCATGATAATGATCAAGACCAGCTGGGATGGGTATGTCTTCATGATAATGATCAAGACCAGCTTCATGATAATGATCAAGAGCAGCTGGGATGGGTATGTCTTCATGATAATGATCAAGAGCAGCTGCTCACCAATTAGACAGCTACAATGCAGTTGTACCTCCAACACCGCCAAAACATCAGCTATGTGAGTGTCGGCTGTCGCTGATTAACATTGATTGAATCTAGGACTAACAGCCTTATGCTCTGCTTCAGGACCAATGTGAATCTAGGACTAACAGCCTAATGCTCTGCTTCAGGACCAATGTGAATCTAGGACTAACAGCCTTATGCTCTGCTTCAGGACCAATGTGAATCTAGGACTAACAGCCTAATGCTCTGCTTCAGGACCAATGTGAATCTAGGACTAACAGCCTTATGCTCTGCTTCAGGACCAATGTGAATCTAGGACTAACAGCCTAATGCTCTGCTTCAGGACCAATGTGAATCTAGGACTAACAGCCTTATGCTCTGCTTCAGGACCAATGTGAATCTAGGACTAACAGCCTTATGCTCTGCTTCAGGACCAATGTGAATCTAGGACTAACAGCCTAATGCTCTGCTTCAGGACCAATGTGAATCTAGGACTAACAGCCTAATGCTCTGCTTCAGGACCAATGTGAATCTAGGACTAACAGCCTTATGCTCTGCTTCAGGACCAATGTGAATCTAGGACTAACAGCCTAATGCTCTGCTTCAGGACCAATGCCGTTCAAATGGTTGATACATTTTGTAGATGTTAGTTTCTCCAATATTCCAACACTGATCTGTACTTTACTCACATTTCACATCAATGTCGATATACTCAGACCTCCCTGTCTTCATCCCATTCCAGGCCTCACAGTAGTACTCTCCAGTGTCAGATGACTGGATTTGGTTGAAGACATGCTGTGGTCCTGTCATACTCTGATTGTCACCTCCATTCTTCTTGTACCACCAGGTGTAACTCTGGACAGGTGGGTTGGCATCACTGCTGCAGGTCAGAGTCACTGAACTGCCCTCCACTATTCCACCAGAGGGACTGACTGACACTGAGATGTTCTTTGGGCCATCTGGTGTAAAAAGAAACATGAGTTTAGTCAGAGAACTATCCAAAAGATTATTCACTTACATATAATAGTAAAATAAAGAGATTTGGGCTTTGATATGGTTTAGGATTAATGCAAATTATTGACTTCATTAAACTGATTGCAACATTCCAACACTGATCTGTACTTTACTCACATTTCACATCGATGTTGATTGACTCAGACCTCCCTGTCTTCATCCCATTCCAGGCCTCACAGTAGTACTCTCCAGTGGCAGATGACTTGATTTGGTTGAAGACTTGCTGTGGTTCTGTGTTCCCGTAGGAGACAGACTGATAGCCAATCTTCTTGTACCAGGTATAACGCTTAACAAGTGGGTTGGCATCACTGCTGCAGGTCAGAGTCACTGAACTGCCCTCCACTATTTCACCAGAGGGACTGACTGACACTGAGGTGTTCTTTGGGCCATCTGATAAAAGACCATTATAAATTCCACAAATTAACAAGGCACAGCTATTAATTAATTTAAATGCATTCCAGGTGAATACCTCATGAAGCTGGTTGAGAGAATGTCAAGAGTGTGCAAAGCTGTCATCAAGGCAAAGGGTTGCTACTTTGAAGAATCTCAAATATAAAATACATTTTGATTTGTAAAAAAAGAATTAGGTTACTAAAATATTCCATATGTGTTATTTCATACTTTTTATGTCGTTACTGTTATTCTACAATGTCGAAAATAGTACAAATAAAGAAAAACCCTGGAATGAGTAGGTGTGTCCAAACTATTGACTTGTACTGTATATTATCTTTTTCTTCTGAAAACATTAGATTTACCAAATAAAGTAAACCAGTAGATTTTACAAGTCAGTTTGAAATAATTACATTAACATTGTGAAAATAAATATTCAGAAATGTGTATATTAAAATGTTTTTTGACTCATCATTATTTAAGCAGTTTAAGTATGACCAAAATTTTAAAGATGTACCTACACTGGACGTCCACAAATACAGGGGAAGAGGTGAGACGTCCATATTTATTCTCAGCTTCACAGTAATATTCTCCTCTGTCCTCAGAGATGATGTTAGTGATGCTGTAACTCTGTCCTGATGCTTTTGGTGAGGTTACGTTCTTCTTGTACCAGGTGTATTTGTCCACAGGTGGGTTGGCATCACTGCTGCAGGTCAGAGTCACTGAACTGCCCTCCACTATTTCACCAGAGGGACTGACTGACACTGAGGTGTTCCTTGGACCATCTGGTGTAAAATAAACATTAGTTCAGTCAGAGAACTATCCAAAAGATTACTCAGTTACACAAAACATTAAAATAAAGAGATTTGGGCTATGATTATCATTTAGTATAATTCAGTTAAAATGATTGATTTTATTAAACTGATTCCAACACTGATCTGGACTTTACTCACATTTCACATCGATGTTGATTGACTCAGACCTCCCTGTTTTAATCCCATTCCAGGCCTCACAGTAGTACTCTCCAGTGGCAGATGACTTGATTTGGTTGAAGACTTGCTGTGATTCTGTGTTCCCGTAGGAGACAGACTGATAGCCAATCGTCTTGTACCAGGTGTAACTCTGCACAGGTGGGTTGGCATCACTGCTGCAGGTCAGAGTCACTGAACTGCCCTCCACTATTTCACCAGAGGGACTGACTGACACTGAGGTGTTCTTTGGGTCATCTGACAAAGTTCCAATATAAAGTCATTAACATCTTGGTTATAGTATTATCAAATCAAACTGTATTTGTCACGTGCACCGAATACAACAAGTGTAGACCTTATCTTGGCTTTCTGAAGAGATTAGATTGAGTGAATAAGGTAAACCAGTAGATTTTACAGGTCAGTTAGAAATAATTACATTCACATTGTGAAAATACATATTGACAGATGTGGATGTTTTATAGTAAAATGTTTCTTGATTTATCATAATTTTAGCAGTTTACAAGCATGATGAAAATGTTAAAGATGTACCTACACTGGACGTCCACAAATACAGGGGAAGAGGTGAGACGTCCATATTTATTCTCAGCCTCACAGTAATATTCTCCTCTGTCCTCAGAGATGATGTTAGTGATGCTGTAACTCTGTCCTGATGCTTTTGGTGAGGTTACATTCTTCTTGTACCAGGTGTATTTGTCCACAGGTGGGTTGGCATCACTGCTGCAGGTCAGAGTCACTGAACTGCCCTCCACTATTTCACCAGAGGGACTGACTGACACTGAGGTGCTTTTGGGGGCATCTGGTAAGGAATAATGTGTGGAGGGGGTTATCATGTGACAATAGTGCAATCAAGACCTTGCATCAGTTATCAGACGAATCAAAGATAACATGACATTGACAGGTCAGAGAACATTAACTAGTCAAAACATTAAAAGAAACACATTTGGAAAGGTGCTTTACGTGACCAACCAGATGCTAAACACTGGTTGTCTACGCGTCTCAAGACTGTGTTTGCCCATTGCACTAAAAGCTAGGTATTAGCGAATGGTTGTAAGCTTCAGGTAAGGGTTAGGCTTCTCATTATGCAAGCGTAGTTCACTGAACCACGTCCACTTTATATTCCATAGGCCTCCACTCTTCTGGGACGGCTTTCCAGTAGATGTTGGAGTTTTGCTTCCATTCAGCCACGAGAGCATTAGTGAAGTTGGGCACTGTTGTTGGGGGATTAGGCCTGGCTCACAGTCGGCGTTTCAATTCATCCCAAAGGAGTTCAATGAGGTTGAAGTCAGGTCTCTGTGCAGGCCGGTCAAGTTCTTCTACACCGATCTAGACAAACCATTTCTGTATGGACCTAACTTTGTGCGCGTGGGCATTGTCATGCTGAAACAGGAAAGGGCCTTCCCAAACTGTTGCCACAAAGTTGGAAGCACAGAATCATTTTCAATGCTGTAACGTAAGTATTTCCCATTCTGTGAGCTTGTGTGGCCTACCACTTAGCGGCTGAGCTGTTGTTGCTCCTAGACATTTCCTCTTTACAATAACAGCACGTATAGTTGGCCGTGGCAGCTCTAGCATGTCAGAAAGTTGACAAACTGACTGGTTGGAAAGGTGGCATCCTATGACGGTTCCATGTTGAAAGTCGCTGAGCTCTTCAGTAAGGCCATTCTAATACCAATGTTTGTTTTATAAACCTTTCAGCAATGGATGTGGCTGAAATAGCCAAATTCAGCAATTAGAAGGGGTGTCCACATACTTAAGCATATATAGTGTATGCAGGGTTAAATTGAATAAGAAACGGGATAGAAAATGCACAGTAGCAGCAGCGAATGTGATGAGTCAAAAGACTGCAAAAACGGTCAATGCTGATTGTCCGGGAAGCTATTTGGTTAACTACAGTATTTAGGAGTCTCGTGGCATGTGGGTAGAAACTATTCAGGGTCCTGTTGGTTTCAGACTTGGTGCATCGGTACAGCTTGCCATGCAATAGCGATGAGAACATTCTATCACTTGGGTAACCAGAATCTTTGATCATTTTTAGGGCCATTCTTTGTCACTGACCGGTATAGAGATCCTGAGTGGCAGGGACCTTGCGGTTGGATGCCAAGCAGTTACCATGCCAAGCAGTGATGCTGCCAGTCAAGATGCTCTCAATGCTGAAGCTGTAGAACTTTTGGAAGATCTGAGGGTCCATGACAAATCTTTTCATTTGTCGTGCCTTCTTCAAGATTGTGTCGGTGTGTGTGGATCATGTTAATTACTTACAGTGATGTGGACACTTAGAATTTTGAAGCTCTTGACCCTCTCAACTACATTACAGCCCCGTCGATGTGGAAGGGGCGTGCTCTGCAATTCATTTCCTGTAGTCCACGTTCAGCTTATTTGTCTTGCTCACATTGAGGGAGAGGATGTTGTCCTGGCACCACACTGCCAAGTCACTAATCTCCTCCCTATAGGCTGTCTCATCGTCGTTGGTGATCGGGCCTAACACTGTTGTGTCATCAGTAAACTTAATGATGGCGTTGGAGTCGTGTGAGGCCATGCAGTCGTGGATGAACAGGGAGTACAGTAGGGGACTAAGCACTCACCCATGATGGGCCCCTGTGTTGAGGCGGATGGCGGCTGTGTTGCTACCTACCATCACCACCTGGGGGCGGCCCGTCAGGAAGTATACAAACCAGTTGCAGAGGGAGGTGTTCAGTCACAGGGTCCTGAGTTTAGTGATGAGCTTGGAGGGCACTATGGTGTTGAACGCTGAGCTGTAGTCAATGAATAGCATTCTAACATAGGTGTTCCTCTTGTCCATGTGGGAGAGGGCTGTGTGGAGTGCAATAGAGATTGCGTCAGCTGTGGATCTGTTGGAATGGTATGCGAATTGGAGTGCGTCCATTGTGTCTGGGATGTGATGTGATGTGAGTGATGACCAGCCTTTCAAAGCGTTTCATGGCTACAGATGTAAGTCCTACAGGGTAATAACAATTTAGACTGGTTATTTTGGGGTTCTTGGGCACAGGGACTATGGTGGTCTGCTTGAAACAAGTAGGTATTACAAACTGGGTCAGGGAGAGGTTGGAAATGTCAGTGAAGACACTTTCCAGCTGGTCCGCGCATGCTCTCAGCCCCACGGCCGTCCGGCCCGGCGGCCTTGTGAATGTTAACCTGTTTAAAAGTCTTACTCACATCAGCTACGGTGAGCGAGATCACACAGTCATCCGGAACAGCTGGTTCTCTCATGTATGGTTCAGTATTGCTTTCATCAAAGCGAGCAAAGAAGGTATTTAGCACATTTGGTAGGTTCACCTCACAAGGCAGCTCGTGGCTGGGTTTCCCTTTGTAATCCGTGATAGTTTTCAAACCCTTAGAATACCCCGAGCTGCAGACCGTACTATTTACCAAGATATTTTCTTTTATGGCAGAGCCGACATAGTACAATTCGATCTTCATCCGGGACTAACGCTTTGCCTGTTTGATGGCTCATTGGAGGTTGTAGCAGGATTCCTTATTAGCATCTGGATTTGTGTCCCGCTCATTGAAAGGGGTAGCGCTAGCCTTTAGCTCAGTATGGATGATGCTTGCAATCAATGGCTTCTGGTAGGGATATGTACGTACGGTCACTGTAGGGATGGAGTCACTGGTGCACTTATTAATGAAACCGGTGACTGATGTGGTAAACTCCTCAAAGTTATCAGATTAATCCTGAAACATATTCCAGTCTGTGCTAGCAAAACAGTCCTGTAGCTTAGCTTCCGCATCATCAGACCACTTTCGTATTGAGCGCATCATTGGAACTTCCTGTTTGAGTTTTTTTATTGTAAGCAGGAATCAGGAGTATAAGAGTTATGGTCAGATTTGCCTAAAGGAGGGTGAGGAAGAGCCTTGTATGCATTTCTGTGTGTGAAGTAATGGTAACATAGAGTTGTGAAGCCTCTAGTTGGACACCACCAGCCATGAGAAACATCACCTCTGGATGGTCTTTTTCTTGTTTGCTTACGGCCCTATACAGCTTGTTGAGTGTGGTTTTAGTGTCAGCATCGGTTTGTGGTGGTAAATAGACAGCTATGATAAATATTGATGAAAACTCTCTTGGTAAATAGTGTGGTCTGCAGCTCGGGGTATTCTAACTCAGGGAGAAAGACTTCCTTAACATTAGAGAACACATACCAGCTGTTGTTAACAAAGACACACACCCCTCCCCCTTTCCTTACCCGAGGCTAACATTCAAACACTGAGCTACTCTCATGTTTTACTCACATTTAACATCGATGTCTAAAGATGGAGACCTGTCCGTACTAATTCCATTCGAGACCCAGCAGTAGTACTGTCTAGTGTCAGATGACTTGATTTGGCTGAAAACCTGCTGTGGTTCTGTGTTCCCATAGAAGATACTCTGATAGACACTTCCATTCTTGTACCAGGCATAACTCTGCACAGGTGGGTTGGCATCACTGCTGCAGGTCAGAGTCACTGAACTGCCCTCCACTATGTCACCAGAGGGACTGACTGACACTGAGGTGCTCTTTGGGCCGTCTGGTGTAAAAGAAACATGAGTTCAGTTACATAACTATCCAATAGATGAGTCACTTACACAAAACATTCAAAGGAACCGATGTTGGCTATGCTATGCTTTATGGATTCATTTACATTTAAACTGATTCCAACATTTCAACATTGAGTTGTACTTTACTCACATTTCACATCGATGTTGATAGACTCAGACCTGTCTGTCCCCATCTCATTCCGGGCTTCACAGTAGTACTCCCCAGTGTCAGATGACTGGATGTGACTGAAGACATGCTGTAGTTCTGTGTTCCCATGGGAGAAAGACTGATAGTGGGCTCCAATCTTCTTGTACCAGGTGTATTTGTCCACAGGTGGGTTGGCATCACTGATGCAGGTCAGAGTCACTGAACTGCCCTCCACTATTTCACCAGAGAGATGGATTGATGCCAGTGTGTTCTTTGGGCCATCTGAATGACAGAACGAGTGTAAGCATATGCAGTAAGGACCTAAGTGATGATGTTATTTAGTAAAGAATACAATAAAAATCCTCACATTTGACAGTGAGAGTCTCTTCAGGTGAGTGGAGATCCTCAAAGCCTTCTACAGCACAGGAGTATCTGCCGGCATCCTCACTGCTGACTGGGTTGAGGATCAGGCTGTTATTTTGGTTGGTGAGACGCTGGCCTAACTTGTACCAGATGTAGGAGGGGTTGGGGTTATCAGTCAGAGTACAGACGGTCCTACAGGCCAGTGTCACTCTCTGTCCCTCAGTCACTGTGGCAGGAGTGATCTCCACCTGCAGACCTGAAAGATTGTGAATAAGGAGTAAATGACATATTTTCTCTGGTTATTTTCTCCTGTTATTGGACCAGATAAATACAACATAAATCCGTTAATGTATACAGTCTTAGAAAAACAGGGTTCTTCGACTATCCCCATAAGATAACCCTATTTTGGTTCCAGGTAGAACCCTTTTCTGTTTCATTTTGTGTCCCATGTTCTACATGGGTTCTACATGGATCCCAAAACTGTTCTTCAAAGGGTTATGCTATGAGGACAGCCAAACAACCTTTTTAGGTTCTACATAGCACCTTTTTTTCTAAGAGTGTAGAGTATAAAGCACACACCTGTGACAGACAGAGTTGTTCCAGAGAAGGTATATCCCCATTCTGCATGAACTGTTTTAAATCTGAACTTGTACTCAGTTGAGTCTCTTTCCCTCAGGTCTGTGATTGTTAGAGTGGAGTCCTTGTCTGTTTGTCGATGGTACTTCACACGATCTGCATACTCTGGGTCCTGGCTCAGATCGTTAGTTACACCAGACTCCCATTTGCTGAACCAGAACACTTCTGTGACGTTATGCCAACTGGGATGTGTGTAAAAGCACGATATGTCCACTGTTGACCCTTTCAAAGCACAGATACTCTGATGGGTGTAAGTCACATTCATACAGCTCTCATCCCGAACACCTGAAACAAAATGTAGCTGATCAATTCCTGAAACGATAATGAGACTAAATGTTTTAGATGCATTGGACAGGTTCATTTAAAATTCAAATTAAATATAGACATATATCTACACTCAGAAATAAAGGTTTAGATTTGTTTCTAAAAGGGTACAAACACATGTCTCTGGGGTGGTGCCCTGTAAAGGGTACAAACACATGTCTCTGGGGTGGTGCCCTGTAAAGGGTACAAACACATGACTCTGGGGTGGTGCCCTGTAAAGGGTACAAACACATGTCTCTGGGGTGGTGCCCTGTAAAGGGTACAAACACATGTCTCCGGGGTGGTGCCCTGTAAAGGGTACAAACACATGTCTCCGGGGTGGTGTCCTGTAAAGGGTACAACCACGTGTCTCTGGGGTGGTGCCCTGTAAAGGGTACAAACACATGTCTCCGGGGTGGTGTCCTGTAAAGGGTACAAACACATGTCTCCGGGGTGGTGTCCTGTAAAGGGTACAACCACGTGTCTCTGGGGTGGTGCCCTGTAAGCTCCTCCTTTGTGCTTTTAGTTACAGGTGGTGATGTTACGTTTGATACCATAGCTCCGAGGCATGTGTAGAAACAGCTAAGCGGTGTATTTGAAGCAGCGCACCGATGCCTGTGTCACTTTATCAGAAGCACATGATCAATGACGTCCAAACCTTGGTTTCGTCGAACAACCACCAGGTTAGTTTGGTATTGGTTTGGTAGAAGACATAAAGGCTCCACTGCATATGCTATATGGGGTGTGGGGCGTCAGCAATAATCATTTAGCTGCTCTAAATCATTTGGACCAGCAGGTGCCACCAGTGTACCTTCTGTTAATCAAAGACTTGATTTATGAAACTATTTTTGACAAAAATTGGCTGAAAAATCTCAATACTTCAGGAATCTTTGTTTCCCGTGACTAGTTATAGACGGGTGGATTTAGGTGTAGGCGACATAGGCAGCCGCCCGGGGCAGCATCTTGCTGGGGGCGTTACGGGGAACCCGCACAAAAACAAAAAAACAAAAAGGATCATTGGAATGGTGATATTTGAGCGATCTGTTTTCTATCCCTCATTTGCACGTCACGTCAATGATATCATGTCACCGTGTGGGACTGTGGGTCAATGATATCATGTCACCGTGTGGGACTGTGAGTCAATGATATCATGTCACCGGGTGGGACTGTGGGTCAATGATATCATGTCACCGGGTGGGACTGTGGGTCAATGATATCATGTCACCGTGTGGGACTGTGGGTCAATGATATCATGTCACCGTGTGGGACTGTGGGTCAATGATATCATGTCACCGTGTGGGACTGTGGGTCAATGATATCATGTCACCGTGTGGGACTGTGGGTCAATGATATCATGTCACCGTGTGGGACTGGGGGATATCTCTCCTTCTCTCTTTCAATTTCATGTCACTCGGAGGACCTGAGGTCTAGAACCATGCCCCAGGACTACCTGACATGATGACTCCTTGATGTCCCCAGTCCACCTGGCCATGCTGCTGCTCCAGTTTCACTGGCCTGGGCCCTAGGACCATGTCCCAGGACTACCTGACATGAGGACTCCTTGCTGTCCCCAGTCCACCTGGCCATGCTCCTGCTCCAGTTTCAACTGTTCTGCCTTACTATTATTCAACCATGCTGGTCATTTATGAACATTTGAACATCTTGGGACGTTCTGTTATAATCTCCATGTCAGCCGTGAAGAGGACTGGGCCACCCCACATATGCTCTCTCTAATTCTCTCTTTCTTTCTCTCTCTCGGAGGACCTGGGTCAATGATATCAGCACCGTGTGGGACTGTGGGTCCAGGACTACCTGACATGATGGCTCCTTGCTGTCCCCAGTCCACCTGACTGTGCTGCTGCTATCAGTTTCAACTGTTCTGCCTTATTATTATTTGACCATGCTGGTCATTTATGAACATTTGAACATCTTGGTCATGTTCTGTTATAATCTCTACCCGGCACAGCCAGAAGAGGACTGGCCACCCCACATAGGGTTCCTCTCAAGGTTTCTTCCTAGGTTTTGGCCTTTCTAGGGAGTTTTTCCTAGCCACCGTGCTTTTACACCTGCATTGTTTGCTGTTTGGGGTTTTAGGCTGGGTTTCTGTCAGCACTTTGAGATATCAGCTGTCACCGAAGGGACTATATAAATAAATTTGATTTGATTTGATCAATGATTTGATTTGATGGGACTGTGGGTCAATGATATCATGTCACCGTGTGGGACTGTGGGTCAATGATATCATGTCACCGTGTGGGACTGTGGGTCAATGATATCATGTCACCGTGTGGGACTGTGGGTCAATGATATCATGTCACCGTGTGGGACTGTGGGTCAATAACCTGGTCATGTCACCGTGTGGGACTGTGGGTCAATGATATCATGTCACCGTGTGGGACTGTGGGTTATATATGATTTGATATCATGTCACAATTTGTTTCTATTTGTCTTTGGGACTGTGGGTCACTGACTCATTGTAGGGTTTTCTTTATTTTTACTCATCTACATTGTATAATAATAGTGAAGACATCAAAACTATGAAATATCACATGGAATCATGTAGTAAAAGTAGTGTTAGACAAATCAAAATATATTTTATATTTCAGATTCTTCAAAGTAACCACCCTTTGCCTTTATGACAGCCTTGCTCACATTATTCTACAATGTAGAACATAGTACAGATAAAGAAAACCCTTGAATGAGAAGGTGTAAGTGTACAGGATTGCCATGTCCAAAACTGTACCTCTACCAATATAATTATCCACTCATGGGTGGCCAAAAATAACTATCTGAACACCATGCACCCACTAAGCCATGCCTCCAATATAATTATCCAGTTTGAGTGAATTGTAGAGTTACTTGTTAGTGACGGAGACATGGTTGTTGAATTCGTACATTTTCAGTCCTGAGTTCCTAGGCGTATATTATTAAAATGAAACTCTTCATGACAATACATTACAGATCTCATGAGGCCTTATTTTGAAGAATAGTTTTACTCTAATACAGAGGCTTGAAATTTATGGTTTAAATTATTTACACATCAGGCCTGCATGTAGGCTCAAAAAAATCAAGTAACTTTCCCCAAATTCCCAGATTGTAACAAATTTTCACCCGTTTCAGAAATCTTCCAACCGGGATTTCTGAAAAAGCTGGCTTGCATTGTGATTTGTCATTCCTATTGGAATCCAGCCAGAGTTAGGATATCCAACAGTTTGAATATTATTCACACGCCATCTGCATTCATAATGACTGTCAGGTGTAGGAACATTGTGAGGAGACTCCTAAGCCATTTAAACTGGAATAACCATTTTAGTAACTGGTGAAAACAATCTAACAAAGCTGATTGGATTAGTTTAGAAAAATGTACATTATTTATTTTAGCATAGCATAAAATTAATCTGTGTAGATTAATCAATCAATCAATGTACATGCAAAAACACAGATATATATATTTTTTAAGTTGATCAACCTGTAGTAGAGCATGCTGGGAAATATAATGATGATAATAATGATGGTACAAATTTGCCTTTTAGAGTGCCACCCCAGTAACAAACATCTACCTCATTTTAGGTGGGAAAGATTCATAGTTGTACTTTGAGGGTATTTAGGATACACAACATATGTTTGTACCCTGGGAAACAGAAATGCACCTTCACATTGTAGACCTTTATTTGAGAGTGAGAGTGTGATGATTGCGAAACACTTTACCCGACACCCAGTGTCCTAACACTTTATGACACAGTGATAACCATGTCTTGTTATGTCATAACAGCTGACATAACTTGTCATAACCTGTCATAATATGGAGAACACTGTCATGATGCATATATTGACACCTTTTATGACATATATTGCGTTACTTTACGGCTGGTTATGGCACCTACAGTAACATTTATTCAATGTAAAATAAATCCCTGCCAAGAAGTTTCCTTTCTTTTGAGAGTTTGTCTCTTAAATCCTTTGTTGTTGTAATTAATTATTTACAGTCACGTTTCTTTCCAGATTTTAGATAACTTGTATAAAAAACATGTTATGACACTGTCAGGAAGCATTACGACCATCCTGTGTCACTTGAATGAAGAAAATACACTTTATGACAGCGTTACGACCATCATAATCATATCAGCCAGAGAGGCCTGTCACGTACATGCCCTTATATCAGTCATCAGTCAAAAGAGGGTGTCTTATCCTGCTCCTGAAATCTGCTCCTGCATTCATCCCAGTCATCAGCAACAGAGCATTGGGTTAGGTGCATGTCTGACATCAATAGGTGCGCAATTACAATGATCATTTAATATGGTCAATATTTCTTTTTGGTAAAGTATTTCCGATTATTGTACCTTTATATTTGAAATATGGGGTACAAAAATGTATCAATAAACTCTTTATCCTCACAGGTACCCTAAAAGGTACCTAACAGTACCATGTGAGATCATTATGTGTACCTTTGAAGGTACATTATGTGTATTTTTATATTTTTGTACCCCAGGGAAAAATACTGTATCCTTATTTTCTAAGAGTGTATGACGTTGTCATTTCTATTTAATTTGTCCCTTCTCGTTGGCCTTAAATGATTGATACTTGTTAAGTAGAGAACTAATTGCATTCACACTCACACACTGCTGGAGCTTGGACATCCTCATGGCTTTTTACAGCACAGGAGTAACTGTCTGAATAAGAATTATTGACAGAGTATTGCAGGGAAGTAGACTCATCTAGACGTTGTCCGTTCCTGTACCAGATGTATGTGGGGTTGTCAGTCAGAGTACAGGTGGTGCTACAGGTCAGTGTCTTCTGTCCCTCTGCAGCAGAAGTCACCTTCACCTGCAGGTCTGAATGAGGAGAGAATAAAAACACAGAAGAACAACCCTCAATATTTCCACCTCATTTGTATTTCTGTTTCTGTGACCTTTATTTTACTAGGCAAGTCAGCTGAGAACAAATTCTTATTTATAATGACACCAGGGAACAGAGGTTAACTGCCTTGTTCAGGGCCAGAACAGATGGTTTACCTTGTCAGCGCAGGGATTCGACCCAGCAACCTTTCAGTTACTGGTCTAATGCTCTAACCACTAGGCTACCTGCCACCTAATGCTACGAGAGATAAAGTAATTACACTGTAGAATAATGTTATGTAAATATAGTACTACCAGTAAATCATAATGTTCTGTAATACTACCAGTATATTATACAATTCTGTAAGTGTAGTATTACCAGTATTCTATAATGTTCTGTATCATGTGTAGTATTACCAGTATATCATGTTCTGTAAGTGTAGTATTACCAGTATATCATAATGTTCTGTACGTGTAGTATTACCAGTATATCATAATGTTCTGTACGTGTAGTATTACCAGTATATCATAATGTTCTGTAAGTGTAGTATTACCAGTATATCATCATGTTCTGTAAGTGTAGTATTACCAGTATATCACAATGTTCTGTACGTGTAGTATTACCAGTATATCATAATGTTCTGTAAGTGTAGTATTACCAGTATATACCAGTATATCATAATGTTCTGTACGTGTAGTATTACCAGTATATCATAATGTTCTGTAAGTGCAGTATTAACAGTATATCATAATGTTCTGTACGTGTAGTATTACCAGTATATCATAATGTTCTGTACGTGTAGTATTACCAGTATATCCGTGTAGTATTACCAGTATATCATAAGTATATCATAATGTTCTGTACGTGTAGTATTACCAGTATATCATAATGTTCTGTACGTGTAGTATTACCAGTATATCATAATGTTCTGTACGTGTCAGGACCCGGTTACGAACCCGGGTCTCCGGAGTGAGAAACAGTCACTTAACCAACTGAGCCACGAATAGTCGGCAGAACCCAGAAGATGAGGCAGATACAGCAGTACTTGAGACGGTGTATTTAATGAAGTAAAAAGTGAAGTTCTTCAGGAAAACATGTAACTCCACAACCTCAAAAGGAATCGTACAAGAACAAAGGAAATCCTCCAAGACAAAAAGGTAAATCCACAAGGTGGAAGGTAAAGCACAAAAAGCCTCAAAAGATACTCAAAAACAAACAAACAAGAACAAAAAACAGAATTCTACAAGAGAGGCGACCGGGATCAACAAGAGTTCACAGAGTACTAGGGCTGGGTGCTAACATACAAACACAGAGCAAAGAACAGAGGAAAACAAAGGGTTTAAATACAATCAGGGGAAACGAGGCACAGGTGCAAATAATAATGGCGATCAAGGGAAAACAAAAGGTCAAAAGGCACAATGGGGGCATCTAGTGACCAAAAACCGGAACAACCCTGGCCAAATTCTGACAGTAAGTGTAGTATTACCAGTATATCATCATGTTCTGTAAGTGTAGTTTTACCTGTGACAGACAGAGTTGTTCCAGGGAAGCTGTACCCCCATCCTGAGATCTGTGTGTTGAATCTGAATTTATACTCAGCTGAGTCGCTCTCTCTCAGATCCATGATTCTCAGGGTGGAGGGAAGGCTCTCCAGGGCCCGACCTGCATACTCTGGGTCTCTGGTTAGGTCCTCAGGGGCCGACTTATCACTTCTAAACCAGAATGTTGTTTTGATCGGATGATAACTGGAATAAGTACAGGATATGTCCACTGATGACCCCTTCAAGGCACAGATACTCTTGTCAATATAAGTCACTCTGTTGCAGCTCTGATCCTGAACACCTGAAACATAATGACAAGAGGACATTACTTATACAATCATGAGCTGCAATAATCCTGTGTTGGTTATCTTAGATAACTGTGAGGACTGTTTAGGAGACAGAATAGATATACTTGAAAAGTTCTACTAGAATACTGAGTTGAATCCATACTCACACACTGCAGGAGTGTGGAGATCCTCATTGGATTTTACAGCACAGGAGTAGCTGTCTGCAGCATCAGGGTAGACTGAATAGGGAGAAGTGTTGTCAGTTACTATCTGTCCGTTCTTGTACCAGGTGTAGGTGGGGTTACCAGTCAGAACACAGGTGGTGCAGGTCAGTGTCTTCCACGCTGATACAACTGAATAAGGAGTCACCTTCACCTGCAGATCTGGAGGAGATCACAACACATTACAACCATTAGTCATCTGACATCTTTTCTAGTCACATGACATTTATTTTTTGAAGACAAAACACTACAATTTCCAGAACTAAATTGACAGAAGAATATCACTGTACCTGTGACAGACAGAGTGACTCCAGGGTTGCCAGTAAATCTCCCTCCAGTCTGATCTGTTATGAATCTGAACTTGTACGTAGCTGAGTCACTTTCTCTCAGGTCTGTGATTCTCAGAGTGCAGTCGTTCTTCTTATCTTTATGATACGTCACACGTCCTTTGTAGTCTGGTTCATCACTCAGACTAACAGGATTCTCCTCAGCATCATTTCTAGTGAACCAGAAGGTTGATGTGACGATATAACCACTGGGATATGTGTAAGAGCAGGACAGATCCACTGTTGACCCCTTCAAGGTACAGATACTCTGAGTGGTGTATGTAACACTCCAGCCATCCTGACCCAGTACCACTGAAACACAGTCACACAGCACAATGGTATCAGAATTAAGCCAAGGCCAATTGGCTCACACTGACAGTAGGGTTTGTCCACACTTTGTTGCCGTCCTGTAGTTTCTGAGTTGAGTGTGAATGGAAACCACACATAAGCATCACTCAGTGAGGTGTGAAAGATAAATGCCTAACAGACGATGTCACTGAACACAACAGAATAACATGAAGATAACATTACTAAAACATGATGAATGAGACCATACCTGCCACAGACCACATACCTGCCACAGACCACATACCTGCCACAGACCACATACCTGCCACAGACCACATACCTGCCACAGACCACATACCTGCCACAGACCACATACCTGCCACAGACCACATACCTGCCACAGACCACATACCTGCCACAGACCACATACCTGCCACAGACCAGAGAAAGACCACCAACACACTTCCTGCTGTTCTCAAGGCCATTGTTGCATCTCCCACCCTGCAGTCTTAGAAACATAAACAACAACTCTCTCTATAGCTGGTGAATAACTCCACCTGATACATTAAAACAGTCCAGGGTCCATATTCACAAAGTGTCTCAGAGTAGACTAAGAGTGCTCATCTAGGATCAGTTTAACTTTTTAGATCATTATTATATGGACCAGGGGGACCTGATCTTAGATCAGCACTCCTTCTCTGAGACACGTCATGATACTGGGCCCTGATGTAACAACCTAAACACAGATCAAAACTAAACAAAAAGTAAAATTATTCAGTAAGTCGTACCATGTGATTTATGGCTAAAACATAAAATAATAACAATGATAATAACAATAACATTTTAAAAAACGAAACTATATAATATACTGTAGCGTACTTACAGAGTGAAGATGAGAGGTATTGTACAGTGAGTCAACTTACTGGTGTAGCAGGGCATAGAAACAAGAAGTGTGAGTTCTGTGGTTGATTGACACATTTATAAAGTAGCCTAGTCAGGAATTTCAGACAATAACACGCATCAACAGCATGTCAGAAAAAAAGATGTACTGTATTTTATGTATCTAATTATAAAATGTGACCACATAGCTAGTTGCATTTCTTCATTTGTGCCCCAAGTAAAAAAAATTCAAAAAGCGGGAAAATGCAGCCCATTTTCAATGTGGCCTTTATACAGATCCAATACAATGTACTGATTCAATGTGGTCTTTATACAGATCCAATACAATGTACTGATTCAATGTGGTCTTTATACAGATCCAATACAATGTACTGATTCAATGTGGTCTTTATACAGATCCAATACAATGTACTGATTCAATGTGGTCTTTATACAGATCCAATACAATGTACTGATTCAATGTGGCCTTTATACAGATCCAATACAATGTACTGATTCAATGTGGTCTTTATACAGATCCAATACAATGTACTGATTCAATGTGGTCTTTATACAGATCCAATACAATGTACTGATTCAATGTGGTCTTTATACAGATCCAATACAATGTACTGATTCAATGTGGATTCAATGTGGTCTTTATACAGATCCAATACAATGTACTGATTCAATGTGGTCTTTATACAGATCCAATACAATGTACTGATTCAATGTGGTCTTTATACAGATCCAATACAATGTACTGATTCAATGTGGTCTTTATACAGATCCAATACAATGTACTGATTCAATGTGGTCTTTATACAGATCCAATACAATGTACTGATTCAATGTGGTCTTTATACAGATCCAATACAATGTACTGACTGGGATGTGGTCTTTATACAGATCCAATACAATGTACTGATTCAATGTGGTCTTTATACAGATCCAATACAATGTACTGATTCAATGTGGTCTTTATACAGATCCAATACAATGTACTGACTGGGATGTGGTCTTTATACAGATCCAATACAATGTACTGATTCAATGTGGTCTTTATACAGATCCAATACAATGTACTGATTCAATGTGGCCTTTATACAGATCCAATACAATGTACTGATTCAATGTGGCCTTTATACAGATCCAATACAATGTACTGATTCAATGTGGTCTTTATACAGATCCAATACAATGTACTGATTCAATGTGGTCTTTATACAGATCCAATACAATGTACTGATTCAATGTGGTCTTTATACAGATCCAATACAATGTACTGACTGGGATGTGGTCTTTATACAGATCCAATACAATGTACTGACTGGAATGTACATGGTTTCTTAACCCTCATACTACCGACTGGGGTCATTTTGACCCCAGAGGCATGTTTTTTATCATAGCCCGTTAATTACATTCTTCACATTTTTCATGCCTATGTCAATAAACGTGTTCTTAATACATATAAATCATTGTTTAGGGTTTCTGTATCAATAGACCCTGTGTAAAAACACCTATTCCGCCCATATTAATTTGAGTGGACCTGTGTCAGGGATTTTGATCACATAGACAGATCATCTGCAGAGATATAGCTCCCCATGTAATCTCCTCAGATCTTCGTTTTCTGTAAACCACGTATCATATGTGTAAAAAAAGGCCAGCCCTTTCAATCTGATTGGCATTCAGGCCTGTCAATCACCCTCACATGTCAATCAATCAGGGCTCTTGGACGTATTCCAGGGACCCACACCCGACAGACAACTCAAATTAGAGCTTGTATAAAATGCTGTCCATAGAGAAGGATAGAGGCCTCTAGTGGCCAAAACAACAACTGAAATTAGAGCTTGTATAAAATGCTGTCCATAGAGAAGGATAGAGGCCTCTAGTGGCCAAAACAACAACTGAAATTAGAGCTTGTATAAAATGCTGTCCATAGAGAAGGATAGAGGCCTCTAGTGGCCAAAACAACAACTGAAATTAGAGCTTGTATAAAATGCTGTCCATAGAGAAGGATAGAGGCCTCTAGTGGCCAAAACAACAACTCAAATTAGAGCTTGTATAAAATGCTGTCCATAGAGAAGGATAGAGGCCTCTAGTGGCCAAAACAACAACTCAAATTAGAGCTTGTATAAAATGCTGTCCATAGAGAAGGATAGAGGCCTCTAGTGGCCAAAACAACAACTCAAATTAGAGCTTGTATAAAATGCTGTCCATAGAGAAGGATAGAGGCCTCTAGTGGCCAAAACAACAACTCAAATTAGAGCTTGTATAAAATGCTGTCCATAGAGAAGGATAGAGGCCTCTAGTGGCCAAAACAACACATATGGAATCATGTAGTAACCTAAAAAGTGTCAAACAAATATTTTAGATTTTTCAAAGTAGCCACCCTTTGCCTTTATGACAGATTTGCACACTCTTGACATTCTCTCAACCAGCTTCATGAGGAATGCTTTTCCAACAGTTTTAAAGGAGTTCCTACATATGCTGAGCACTTGTTGGCTGCTTTTATTTTACTCTGCGGTCTAACTTATCCCAAACCGTCTCAATTGGGTTGAGGGTGGGTGATTGTGGAAGACAGGTCATCTGATGCAGCACTCCATAACACTCCTTGGCCCTTACACAGACTGGAGGTGTGTTATGTCATTGTCCTGCTGAAAAACAAAATACTCAAACCTGATGGGATGGTGTATCACTGCAGAATGCTGTGGTAGCCATGCTGATTAAGTGTGCCTTGAATTCTAAATACATCACAGACAGTGTCACCAGCAAAGGACCCCCACACCATCACACCTCCTCCTCCATGCTTCCCAGTGGGAACCACACATACAGATATCAACCTTTCACCTCCACTGCATCTCACAAAGACACAGTGGTTGGAACCAAAAATCTCAAATTTGGACTCATCAGGCCAAAGGACAGATTTCCACTAGTCTAATGTCCATTGCTCATGTTTCTTGGCCCAAGCAAGTCTCTTCTTATTATTGGTGTCCTTTAATAGTGTTTTTTTGACAGCAATACTACCATGAAGGCCTGATTCACACAGTCTCCTCTGAACAGTTGATGTTGAGATGTGTCTTACTTGAACTCTGTGAAGCATTCATTTGGGCTACAATCTGAGGTGTAGTTAACTCTAATGAACTTATCCTCTGCAGCAGAGGTAACTCTGGGTCTTCCTTTCCTGTGACGGTCCTCATCAGAGCCAGTTTCATCATAGCACTTGATGGTTTTTGCGACTGCACTTTCAAAGTTTGATTACATTTTTGTGAAAGATTAATTTTGTGTTAGGCCTTGTGTTAGTATTAATGGCTTTGTGTTAGTGTTAAATAATATACATTTCAAAAACCAAAAGGACCATACAATATAGCTCAGTATTTGTATTATTTATTTCATACAGTCTTTTTGCTCATCTTTATCAAGAGTGCCATTCATTTGGCACCTGACTGTACCTATCCAGGAACCAATGTGGCCAACTGGTTTCTAACCTAGGTCTCCTGCAGGCCACCAGACTGTGTTACCCTGCTACACTTAGTAAGCATTGGCATTAGCTTAGGGAGCTTACACAAGTCTTCAGGTCTCAGACTAGTTTTCTCCACACCTACATCACTTTTCAGGTTCCACCCCTAATGCCTTGGTGGCAATGACGAAGACACTCTGTCCCTAAACTGCTCCAAGGACGAGACTGACCCTGCTCCTATTCTGTTCTGTGTTTGATGTGTCATAGGGTTGGGTTCTGTGACAGCAGAAATACACTTTCCCATTGTACAATACATTTTTATATAAAAAAATATACAAATGTTGCCGGCTCATCATCAAGGCCTGTTGACTTTTTTTAACCTTTATTTAACTAGGCAAGTCGGATAAACCAAAATGACCATACAAATTCTTATTTTCAATGATGGCCTAGGAACAGTGGTTTAATTGCCTTGTTCAGGGGCAGAACAACAGATTTTTACCTTGTCAGCTTGGGGATTTGATCTTGCAACCTTTCGGTAACAAGTTCAACGCTCTAACCACTAGGCTACCTGCCGCCCCGTGAGAACAATTGATGAGAACCATTATTATGAATGTTTGATTGCTGAATGCTATTTAGACATATCATTCATGTCAATCACCACGAATACATCAAATATGCCTATTTTAGACATTTCAGACTGATGAACTGAATAAGGAAAATGCAACGTGTGTTCGACAGTTTGACCTCTCAACGAGTTACTCAACAGTGTTGGTTTTGAAGAAGTCAGCAAGAACAAACACAGGAAGAGAGCTTTCCTGTGTTGCAATCTTATCTTTGCCGCCTGTGCATTCGCCAAACTCTGTCAAAACTGCTGTCACTGCAGGCTTATTCAGAATGTATGAAAATAGATACATTTTGATCAACTAATGATCAAATGTTAATTGTCACGTCCTTCAGGAAGGGCCAGTCAGCTGAAGACAGCGTGGCTGTCGAAACGTTGGATATTACATTTTTGCAACTGAGCTCCTAGAGTGTGTGGCTCTCCTTAATTTTCAAACCTTTCTTCGGGCTCAACAGGGCAGAGCCATGTGTCTCATGCTGGGTACATAATGGCCCATAAAAATGTTGATTTTGGTATGAACGGTTTAAGTTATATGTTATTCATTTTAAAAAAAATGTTACTCACCTGAAAACATAATATTCATGGCAAAGATGCGCACTCTATCCAACTCTATGTCAGGGACCAAGAAGCTGACGCAGATGGCGTCCTTCCTCAACAACACATTTACATGCTTGACAACCAACATTGTAATACAATATTATAATAACTGTCTGTTTTTGTTTTGTATCTATTATCTTATTTTATTCTTATTTATTGTTGTTTATACACCTTGTGGGTGGGGGCAATGGTTAAAACAAATGGGAGAAGACTAGCATGTTGAATTCCTCATTGTACAATACAATGCTTTCAAAACTACTTTCTGCATATTTCTGCTACTTTCTTAGGCTATACAAGTGCTATCTCTTGCTATAAAAAATGTACACCTTTATCAATAACAATAATAAACCTCTACTTTAGTACAGAAAACAATTCGTACAGGTGTGTTGTCATAGAAACAAGCGGTGTCCACTGTTTAAATGCAGCCCTTCTGCATTGTGAAGAAGGAAAACCCACATATTCACAAAGTTTGTGATGAATGTTAAGACAGAATGTTGACTTCAAAAAGGTTCAAGCTTTTGTCATTTTTCAAGTTAGAGACAGTTAAGAATGGCAGGCTGAGCTGTAATATTTACAAACACATTTAAATGTGCATCTATTGTCTTAAACTCTGAGCTTCTTTACAACATGATGCTTAGAATGTATTGACACTCAAACCACACTGTAAAAACCTCAACATGTAATTCATGTATCTAAAATAGGCAATAATGAATCATTTGATGATAAAACAAGTGATATCATGACACTGAACCATAAAGTATTACCTAACATAAAATCTTAGTAACAAGCCATTGAGTAATAATGTCTGACAGCAATACAAAGCAAATGATTAAAACACATAATTAGCAACATAGTCTAAGAGACAAAAATATTGAAAAGCTGTTAACAACAATATCCGTATTAGTCACTGAAAAGTAGGACGATTAATAATGGTAAAATCCCATAGAAAAACATCAGCAACATGTTCTAAAACATCTGGAAATGGAAAATTCCCAAGGAAAAAGAGCAGATATATAGTTTGACTGTAGCTTAGACCTGCATTGTTTTATGTACTGTTTGGTGAGGTTACTTGTAATTAAGTATTTCAATATATTTTTATAAATATGACAAATAAACCAAACTCTGAACCTATCGAATTAAAATGCGGGATCCTTAGGCAGATATGCATCTTGGTATTACTGGTATACTCTACTGATAAATGTTTAATCAAATAAAACATTCAGCCTTTTAGATCATAATAAATAAGACAGGGGACCTGATCCTAGATCAGCACTCTGGGACGCGTTATGACTCCAGACCGTAATGTAACAGCTAAAACACAGCTCAAAACAAAATGTTAAATTATACATTATTAAGACCAGTACATTAGAAACTCTCAGTTTTAGACGGTTTTATTCCGGAACCTATTTGGCCAGATTCAGTAGCTCTTGTGGCGTGAACAATTATTTTATTTAGCACACAATATGAGTCTCCACACACCTAGACCTAGGCTATTGATGAATTCAAGACAAGGTCGTTTTCATTTACCTCAGATTCTCAGTTTGTCAGTGTCAAAGTAAGTCGCTCTGGATAAGAGCGTCTGCTAAATGACTTAAATGTAATGTAAATGTAAAGTATCCTGTCATTTCCATCATGTGTGCATTATTATGGTGCTTTCAAGACAACTTGGGATCTCAGAAACAAACGAGGTCAAATAAAATCATGACATCGGTGATCTTCAGGTAGGAAAGTTGGAGCTCCAGAAAAAGGCCCAAGTTCCAGACTTGGAATTCAGAGTTGGATGACCGTTCAACATCAATTTGCTCAGTAGGTGCTAATGTTTTCCCCATAGTTCCCAGTTGTCTTGAATGCACTGAAGTCGGACGTTGAAGATTTCCCATTTCCGAATTCCGAAATTATGCCAAAGATTTCAGTCATGTAAAAAGGATGTAGAATTGCTTGAAATGCATTTATAAAAGTCAAACATTTTCCCGGATCCAAGGCCGCAAAAATGTTTACCCATGTGTGCAACTTCTTGTTATGCAGGTGAATGAGGACCCAAAAGCGACTTGGCGAAAACAGAGTCTTTAATCCAGTAAAGTAAAATACAATCAAAAAACACAACTTCCACTCGTAATGACGAGAACCGACTGGAGACTCGATCTTGAACAGCAGGTAGCCTCGGGAAGGCACTTGAACCTAGCAGACTCAGACACCTGCTCACCACGCAGCATCTGAGGGAAACACGACACGACTGGGCGATACACAAACACAGCACGGTGACCAATACATACAAGGATCCGACAGGACAGGAACGGAACACAAAGGAAGAAATAGGGACTCTAATCAGGGGAAAGGATCGGGAACAGGTGTGGGAAGACTAAATGATTGATTAGGGGAATAGGAACAGCTGGGAGCAGGAACGGAACGATAGAGAGAAGAGAGAGCGAGAGAGTGAGAGAGGGAGGGGGAGAGAGAGGGATAGAAAGAGGGAACGAACCTAATAAGACCAGCAGGGGGAAACGAACAGAAGGGAAAGCATAATGACAAGACAATATATGACAAAACATGACAGTACCCCCCCACTCACCGAGCGCCTCCTGGCGCTCTCGAGGAGGAACACTGGCGGCAACGGAGGAAATCATAGATCAAACGGTCCAGCACGTCCCGAGAAAGAACCCAACTCCTCTCCTCAGGACCGTAACGAAAAAAAACGATAAAAAGGGAAACTAGGGTACTACTCTAAAAAAAAAAAATGAGACACGGGTAGAGAACTGAAAACTTTAGAGCAAACAGGACCAAACAGGCCAGGAGAGTAACAACTAGGGACAGACTGAGACACAGCAAGGGCAGGAACAAGAACAGGAGAGATGCGATGGCAGGGAACAGACTGAGACCCAGCAAGACCAGGAGCAGAAGCAGAAAAATACGCACAAGGGTGGACCCCATCGTCAGTATCGGAGCGCTGGGACAGAATGGCTCCCACGCCCACCCCCGACGCGTCAACCTCAACAATAAACTGTTTAGTGACGTCAGGTGCAACAAGGATAGGAGCGGAAGCAAAACGCTTCTTAAAGAGATCAGAACAACAATCATACGACCGGTGAGGAGGAAGGGAGTTGGTTCTGGACCGACTGAAGACCGTGCGCAGACCATGATATTCCTCCGGCACTCCTGTCAAATCACCAGGTTCCTCCTGAGAAGAGGGGACAGAACAAACAGGAGAAATAGCAGACATTAAACACTTCACATGACAAGAAACGCTCCAGGAAAGGACAGAACCACTAGACCAATCAAAAGAAGGATTATGACACACTAGCCAGGGATGACCCAAAACAACAGGTGTAAAAGGTGAACAAAAAATCAAAAAAGAAATGGTCTCACTATGGTTACCAGATACAGTGAGGGTTAAAGGTAGTGTTTCATATAATATACTGGGGAGAGGACTACCATCCAAGGCAAACATGACCGTGGGCTCCCTAACTGTCTGAGAGGAATGTCATGTTCCCGCGCCCAGGCTTCGTCCATAAAACAGCCCTCTGCCCCAGAGTCTATTAATGCACTGCAGGATGCTGCCGATCCGGTCCAGCGTAGATGGACCGGTAAAGTAGTACATGTACTTGACGGAGAGGACCGTCTAGTAGCGCTTATCAGTCGCCCTCCGCTTACTGATGAGCTCTGGCCTTTAACTGGACATGACATGACAAAATGACCAGCGGAACCGCAATAGAGACAGAGGCGGTTGGTGATTCTCCGTTCCCTCTCCTTAGCCGAGATGCGAATACCCCCAGCTGCATGGGCTCAACACCTGAGTCAGTGGGGAAAGACGGTAGTGTCGGAGAGAGGGGAGACACAGTTAACGCGAGCTCTCTTCTATGAGCTCGGTGACGAAGATCTACCCGTCGTTCAATGCGAATAGCGAGTTCAATCAAAGAATCCACGCTGGATGGAACCTCCCGAGAGAGAATCTCATCCTTAACCTTAGCGTGGAGTCCCTCCAGAAAACGAGCGAGCAACGCCTGCTCGTTCCAGTTACTGGAGGCAGCAAGAGTGCGAAACTCTATTGAGTAATCCGTTATGGATCGATTACCTTGACATAGGGAAGACAGGGACCAGGAAGCTTCTTTCCCAAAAACTGAGCGATAAAAAACCCTTATCATCTCCTCTTTAAAGTTCAGATAATTGTTAGTACACTCAGCGCTTGCCTCCCAGATAGCTGTGCCCCACTGCCGAGCCCGACCAGTAAGGAGTGATATGACGTAGGCAATCCGAGCTCTCTCTCTTGAGTATGTGTTGGGTTGGAGAGAGAACACGATATCACACTGGGTGAGAAAGGAGCGGCACTCAGTGGGCTGCCCAGAATAACAAGGTGGGTTATTAACCCTAGGTTCCGGAGGCTCGGAAGAACCGGAAGTAGCTGGTGACACGAGACGAAGACTCTGATACTGTCTTGAGAGGTCGGAGACCTGAGCGGCCAGGGTCTCAACGGCATGCCGAGCAGCAGACAATTCCTGCTCGTGTCTGCCGAGCATCGCTCCCTGGAACTCGAGAGTAGAGTAGAGAGAATCCATAGTCGCTGGGTCCATTCTTGGTCGGATCCTTCTGTTATGCAGGTGAATGAGGACCCAAAAGCGACTTGGCGAAAACAGAGTCTTTAATCCAGTAAAGTAAAATACAATCAAAAAACACAACTTCCACTCGTAATGACGAGAACCGACTGGAGACTCGATCTTGAACAGCAGGTAGCCTCGGGAAGGCACTTGAACCTAGCAGACTCAGACACCTGCTCACCACGCAGCATCTGAGGGAAACACGACACGACTGGGCGATACACAAACACAGCACGGTGACCAATACATACAAGGATCCGACAGGACAGGAACGGAACACAAAGGAAGAAATAGGGACTCTAATCAGGGGAAAGGATCGGGAACAGGTGTGGGAAGACTAAATGATTGATTAGGGGAATAGGAACAGCTGGGAGCAGGAACGGAACGATAGAGAGAAGAGAGAGCGAGAGAGTGAGAGAGGGAGGGGGAGAGAGAGGGATAGAAAGAGGGAACGAACCTAATAAGACCAGCAGGGGGAAACGAACAGAAGGGAAAGCATAATGACAAGACAATATATGACAAAACATGACACTTCTTTACTGCCTCTACTTTACTGCTCTATCAAATTTAAATCAAATTTTTATAAGTCACGTGCAAAATACAACAGTGAAATGCTTACTTACAAGCCCCAAACCAACAGCGCAGTTTCAAAAAATACAGATCAGAATAAGTAAAGTAACAAGTGATTAAAAAAGAACAATATATACAGGGGGTGCCGGTACAGAGTCAATGTGCGGGGGCACCGGTTAGGTGAGGTAGTATGTACATGTAGGTAGAGTTAATTAAAGTGAGTATAAACAGATGACAGAGAGTGACAGTGGAGAGGGGGGGCAATGCAAATAGTCTGGGTAGCAGTCATGAGTGAACAGGGAGTACAGGAGGGGACTGAGCACACACTCCTGAGGGGTCCCTGTGTTGAGGATCAGCGTGGTGGATGTGTTGTTACCCACCCTTACCACCTGGGTGCGGCCCGTCAGGAAGTCTAGGATCCAGTTGCAGAGGGAGGTGTTTTGTTCCAGGGTCCATAGCTTATTGATGAGCTTTGAGGGCACTATGGTGTAGAATGCTGAGCTCTAGTCAATGAATAGCATTCTCATATAGGTGTTCCTTTGTCCAGGTGGGAAAGGGCAGTGTGGAGTGCAATAGAAATAGCATAATCTGTGGATCTGTTGGGGTGGTATTGCACATTGGAATGGGTCTAGAGTTTCTATGATAATGGTTTTGATGTGAGCCATGACCAGCCTTTCAAAGCACTTCATGGATATAGACGTGAGTGCTACGGGACGGTGTTAAATTGCACAGTGATACCATCTGTTGGTAAACGTTCATTACTGCAACTCTTGTGTTTTACTGGGCTGCTTGAGATACCCGGATGCGTTGTGATGTACTGAACAAGACTGGTTACTCGCATCAATTCCTCTGTCTCGTCATTTAACATTCAAACAGCCTCCTCCCTCTTTAGCGTTCGGTACAACTGAATGTATGCATCTTATAAATAGTTTTAAAATACAAACTTTACATGTCCGAACTCAGAATCAAATGTGCTCACCAAATTAACATGGTCGCTGTGGTATAACTTTTATTTTGATTAGCGATTTTCTGTATTTATTCGATTTCAGATGTGTCCATTATTTGGGAGATCGTTCTTCGTACAAAGCATGTAAACGTTTTTAATGGAATTGTTATATGAATCAAATTATCCACAATAATCGCGTTACTATGTGGATGTAACCGCACTCAATGTTATTGTTTTTCCTTGATTGACACTAAAGTGAATTCAAACAATCCAATCAGAGAACCAAACATGCAAATCTTTACTGCTCACCCCGCCCGTATTTTATAACCGACCAATCAGAGAGGCAGTGGGCGGAGTCAGGGATACCAGTGGCGGATTCAAACGGAAGATGGCAGCGGATAAAGATTCCAATAAAAATACACAAAACAGAAGGTAAAATAACATTTAAACATTATGTATACAGAATAAACCATGCACGCACGTAAATAGACTCTGGAGTTGTCGTGATACTGGCATTTGAATTTGGCTTGCTAGTTTGTCTGACATGCATGTTGTTTTTCAGTGACAGTGAAAGCTAATTGAGCTAGCTAACGTTATTTAGCTACTGTAGGTCTGACAATCAAGTGACGTGTTGTGGCAAAATACCATTTCTGTGCATCACACAGCTACTCTGAACAACAATACGGTGCAGGGCATTTATTTCTGCGCTGTCGCTGAATTACAGCAACACACCATAGTTAGCTAGCTAGTAGTCGCAAATATAGAGACCACTGCAGTGAGCCGTCATTGGTTGACTTCGTTTTGGATGGTCCGGTGAGCGGGGTTTGTTGATTTTAGACCATTCCATTGGTCCTGAAGTGAAATCTCCACTCACCTGAGGCACCAGCCCATGCAAAAACAACTCTCCACCATTATGCCAAGTCAAGCTGCTCTGAATTGCCAGTGAGTGTGTACTTGTGTGAAGAAGGTGTCTTCAGCTCATTGATCTTCAGACCTATGAGTTCACTGATCTTCAGCACAATGGACCCAAAGTAAAACTCTAGCATGCATACAAGTTGGTTTTCTCCTGTCTGTCCAACCACTAACCCATTCATCGACGCTAACTACATTTAGCGCCTATGAACGATAGCATCCTCTGGCCGGAGGAGAAACATAATGAACGTAGCTTTCATTTTCAAAAAACAAAAAGTCCATTACTACACCTTTTTATAGGGTCACGGTTCCCACAAGGTTATACAGTGGGGCAAAAAAGTATTTAGTCAGCCACCAATTGTGCAAGTTCTCCCACTTAAAAAGATGAGAGTCCTGTAATTTTCATCATAGGTACACTTCAACTATGACAGACAAAATGAGAAAAAAAAATCCAGAAAATCACATTGTAGGATTTTTAATTAATTTGCAAATTATGGTGGAAAATAAGTATTTGGTCAATAACAAAAGTTTGTCTCAATACTTTGTTATATACCCTTTGTTGGCAATGACAGAGGTCAAATGTTTTCTTTAAGTCTTCACAAGGTTTTCACACACTGTTGCTGGTATTTTGGCTCATTCCTCCATGCAGATCTCCTCTAGAGCAGTGATGTTTTGGGGCTGTTGCTGGGCAACACGGACTTTCAGCTCCCTCCAAAGATTTTCTATGGGGTTGAGATCTGGAGACTGGCTAGGCCACTCCAGGACCTTGAAATGCTTCTTATGAAGCCACTCCTTCGTTGCCCGGGCAGTGAGTTTGGGATCATTGTCATGCTGAAAGACCCAGCTACGTTTCATCTTCAATGCCCTTGCTGATGGTAGGCTTTGTTACTTTGGTCCCAGCTCTCTGCAGGTCATTCACTAGGTCCTCCCGTGGGGGTTCTGGGATTTTTGCTCACCGTTCTTGTGATCATGTTGACCCCACGGGTTGAGGTCTTGCGTGGAGCCCCAGATCAGTGGTCTTGTATGTCTTCCATTTCCTAATAATTTCTCCCACTGTAGATTTCTTCAAACCAAGCTGCTTACCTATTGCAGGTTCAGTCTTCCTATCCTGGTGCAGGTCTACAATTTTGTTTCTGGTGTCCTTTGACAGCTCTTTGGTCTTGGCCATAGTGGAGTTTGGAGTGTGACTGTTTGAGGTTGTGGACAGGTGTCTTTTATACTGATAACAAGTTCAAACAGGTGCCATTAATACAGGTAATGAGTGGAGGACAGAGGAAAATACTTTTGGCTGCAACTGTTTAAACAGTCTACAGTAAGTGAAATGATGTTGATGTGATATGAAAGTAGAGGGCTTTATGTTTCTAGAACTGTACTGCAATTGAGAACCGATTCACATTTAGATGGAGTATTTTGCTGTTTCGGCTGCCAGAGCCAATTCGCCTCTCAACAAAACATGTAAGGTCCTTGGACTATAGTAACGTTAGTCTCCTTTAGTCCATTATTGGGCTAGCCAACCACCACACCATCATCATACGTGTGTAAGAGGGAGAGCGAGAGTTGGTGTGTTTGAGAGAGTCAGTATAAAGATAAAGTGGTTGTTTAAAGATTTGATCTTCAGCATCTGTGTGTGTTCCATCAGGGGTACGGTGTGTAACGTGGTGATCAGCCAGGATGCAGGGGGATCTTGGGGAGGCGGTGGGGTTGGTGGCCGCCCGCCCGTCATCTTCAACCCAGACTTCTTTGTGGAGAAGCTACGTCACGAGAGACCTGAGGTATTTCAAGAGCTGGTGCTTAGCAACATCAGCCGCCTCATCGACCTTCCCGGTGCTGAGTTCTCTCTGCTGTTAGGGGACGAGGGAGGGCCCAAGACACCCACAGGGGCCGGAGGGGGATTCTTCCGCTCCTTCAACTTCCTCAAACGTAAAGGTGAGAGAACTGCCATGAAGATCAACCAAGGGTGTCTTCACCTGGTGTATGTTTAGCAGGATGCAGTGTAGAACAAACATCCATGACTGAAATGTAGAAGAAGGTATCACGATGGCTTTACTCATGGAATTTTTATCTGCAACGTTTGGTGACTGAACGTGGCCCTGGGTGGCAATAATGTTGAATAATAATATAAATGTACAGCAATCAGATTCTCGTCCTTTGGCCGTTGTCATCTTCACAGATAAGGAAGTGGTGTTTGGGACTCCTCTGACAGAGGGAGGCATCGCCCAGATTTACCAGCTCATCGAATACCTCAGCAAGAGTGAGTTGATCATGTTGTTACAGTTCCCATCTGAGGCATGATCCCTGAATGTAATTCTCTCTTCTTTGTCCTGGCATTACAGTAGGAGGCACTCTTTCCTCTGGTCTAAAAAAGATCCCAATGCCCCAGGGCAGTGATTGGGGACACTACCCTGTGTAGGGTGCCGTCTTTCGGATGTGACGTTAAACGGGTGTACTGGCTCTCTCTGAGGTCATTAAAGATCCCATGGCACTTATCGTAAGAGTAGGGGTGTTAACCCTGGTGTCCTGGCTAAATTCCCAATCTGGCCCTCGAACCATCACGGCCACCTAATAATCCCCAGTTTACGATTGGCTCATTCATCCCCCTCCTCTCCCCTGTAACTATTCCCCAGGTCGTTGCTGTAAATGAGAACGTGTTCTCAGTCGACTGACCTGGTAAAATAACAGATAAATCTTTTTTTTTTTCAGCCTTATCAACTCTATGCAAAGGAGATGTGTTGCGCTGCATGAGGCAAATGGTGGTCACACCAGATACTGACTGGTTTTCTGATTTTACACCCCTACATTTTTTAACGTATCTGTGACCAACCGTATTCTCATTCATGTGAAATCCATAGATCAGGGCCTGATGAATTCATTTCCGTTGACTGGTTTCCTTATATGAACTGTAACTCAAGAAAAATCTTTGAAATTGTTTCATGTTGTCTTTCTATTTTAGTTCAGTGTACATACTTTATATCTGGTTTAAGTTTGCACTGAAAACATTTTACCAACCCTAAAATAATTTCCATTTAAAAAAATAGAATACATTTTTTTTTTTTTTTGGAGTGCCGGGAATGATGTATCAGCGGTGACCCGCCGCTGCTAAATGACTATTGGAGAAACACTGCTGATTGATTCACTACATATTTGATTTATTGATTGATTCATTGATTGTTCAGACTTACACGTTAAGGGCCTGTTCAGGGTGCTAGGTGGTTTATTGACTGTTTGATTGATTGCTGATCAGACCTGCAGGTAGAGGGTCTGTTCAGGGTGCTAGGTGGTTTATTGATTGTTTGATTGATTGCTGATCAGACCTGCAGGTAGAGGGTCTGTTCAGGGTGCTGTTCAGGGTGTCTGTTCAGGGTGTGGTTTATTGATTGTTTGATTGATTGCTGATCAGACCTGCAGGTAGAGGGTCTGTTCAGGGTGCTAGGTGGTTTATTGATTGTTTGATTGATTGCTGATCAGACCTGCAGGTAGAGGGTCTGTTCAGGGTGCTAGGTGGTTTATTGACTGTTTGATTGATTGCTGATCAGACCTGCAGGTAGAGGGTCTGTTCAGGGTGCTAGGTGGTTTATTGATTGTTTGATTGATTGCTGATCAGACCTGCAGGTAGAGGGTCTGTTCAGGGTGCTAGGTGGTTTATTGATTGTTTGATTGATTGTTCACCTGCAGGTAGAGGGTCTGTTCAGGGTGCTAGGTGGTTTATTGATTGTTTGATTGATTGCTGATCAGACCTGCAGGTAGAGGGTCTGTTCAGGGTGCCAGGTAACATTGATTGCTGATCGGCAGCAGGCCCTGAAGGAGCAGCTGAACAGTGGCGCAGACATCGACCTGGAGGCAGGGGGCTTCCACCCCAACGACGTGGCCACCCTCCTCAAGACCTTCCTGGGAGAGCTACCTGAACCCCTCCTCACGCACCAACACTTCCATGCTCACCTCAAAATAGCAGGTACCCCTGTCTGAGGCCCTCCCCACTCTCTCTCCTGTTGCACTTTTTAGTTTTCAAAAACCTACAAAAAAATCACACCCTGGCGCTCAAAAACAAGTGTCATTGATGTTCACCTGTACCCCATGAGACCCATACTGAGGTGTCTTGTGTTCTGTTTCTGTCCCATCTTCCCCTCTTCTCTCCCTCTATTCCCCCAGACATGAGTCTGTTTGATGAACAAGGCAACAAGACGTCAGTACCTGATAAGGAGCGTCAGATTGAGGCCTTACAGCTCCTCTTCCTGCTGCTGCCCCAGGCCAACCGCAGCCTCCTCAAACTGATCCTGGACCTGCTCTACCACACCGCCAAGCAGCAGGACAAGAACAAAATGTCCGCCTTCAACCTCGCCCTCATGTTTGCCCCCCACGTCGTGTGGCCCAGAGATGTATGTACTGTAACTCAAATCAAATGTGTTTTATAAAGCCCGTCTTTATATCGGCAGTTGACACAAAGTGCCTTACAGATACCCAGCATAAAACCTCAGAGAAAGCAATGCCGAGGCAGAAGCACAGGTCCGAAGCTGGACTGTGCCCATGATCATTTATCATGTGGATCAGAGTTTCCCAAACTCTGTCCTGAGGCTTGTTGTCCTAGCACTGCACAGCTGATTTAGATCATCACAGCTTGACCATGACTTCCTTATTTCAATCAGCTGTGTAGTGCATAATACCTAAGTATTCAGACCCTTTGCTATGAGAGTTGAAATTGAGCTCAGGTGCATCCTGTTTCCATTGATCATCCTTGAGATGTTTCTACAACTTGATTGGAGTCCACCTGTGGTAAATGCAATCGATTGGACATGATTTTAAAAGGCACACACCTGTCTATATCAGGTCCCACAGCTGATAGTACATGTCAGAGAACAAAAACAAGCCATGAGGTTAAAGGAATTGTCTGTAGAGCTCTGAGAGGCACAGAGCTGGGCAGGGTACCAGGTTCCAACAAAAACACAGTGGTCTTCATCATTCTTAAATGGAATAATTTTGAAACCACCAAGACTCATAACCAAACTGAGCAGTCAGGGGGGGGGGGGTATTGGTCAGGGAAGTGACCAAGAACCCAATGGTCACTCTGACAGAGCTCCAGAGTTCTTCTGTGGAGATGGGATGACCTTCCAGAAGGACAACCATCTCTCGCTTGCAGTTTTCCAAAAGGCACCTAAAGACTCAGACCATGACAAACAAGATTCTCTGGACTGATGAAACCAAGATTAAACTATTTGACCTGAATGCCAAGTGTCATGTCTGGAGGAAACCTGGCACCATCCCTACGATGAATCGTGGTGGCAGCATCATGTTGTGGGGATGTTTTTCAGTGGCAGGGACTGTGAGACTAGTCGGGATCGAGGGAAAGATGAACAGAGCAAAGTACAGAGAGATCCTTGATGAAAACCTGCTCCAGAGCACTCAGGACCTCAGACTGGGGCAAAGGTTCACCTTCCAACAGGACAATGACCCTAAGCATACAGCCAAGACAATGCAGGAGTGGCTTTGGGACAAGTCTCTGAATGTCCTTGAGTAGCCCGGGCTTGAACCCGATCAAACATCACTGGAGAGACCTGAAAATAGCTGTTTAGTGATGCTCCCCATCCAACCTTACAGAGCTTGAGAGGATTTGCATGAAGACTGGGAGAAAATTCCCAAATACAGCCGTGCCAAGAATACTTATGTAAATGTGATATTTCTAGGAGGGTTTTATTTACACATTTCCCAAGATTTCTAAAAGCTTGTTTTTTTCTTAGGCATTCATTTATTTATGTATTTATTTTTAATAAGGCTGTCGTGTATTTTATTTTGTTGAAAAGGTCAAGGGGTCTGAATACTTTCCGAATGCACCGTATGTAAGTACTGTACACTGTTAAATATAGGCTATACTGTCCTGTAGTCATGACGATTGATTCACTTGGCTTGCCTAGTAGAACCTCAGACATACACACTGGCCCAGAATTGTGTTCTGTGCTCAGTGTTCAGTTCGGGTAACAGTCTATCATCACAATGCACTGTGTTAAGAATTGTAGGATCAGGAATGTGATAAAATAAAAATGCATTAAATTTAGATGTGAATAGAAATAATTAGGTGGGTGGTTATATGTGTCTTATTTCACACTTGTAGTGTTACATTAGAATTATGTATTCTTTTGCATATCCCCCCCGAGACCCTCGGAGAGTGGGGTCACGACCAGGGTCTGCCATTATCAACGGCCACCCTGGAGCAATTAGGGCTAAGTGCTTTACTCAAGGCACATCAACACATTTTTCACATTGTCGACTCTGGGATTTCAACAAGGGACTTTTCAGTTACTGGTCCAACGCTCTAACCACCAGGCTGCCTCTGACTGATTGATTTTCATTCTTCTACAGTAATTTGTGTGTGTTTCATCCAGATGGTGGCCAGTGACCTCCAGGAGAATCTGAAGAAGCTTAACAACGGCATGGCCTTCCTCATCAAACACTCCCAGAAACTATTCAGGGTCAGAGAGACTAACTTCACACTTTTGGCCAGTTTCCCAACCCAGAATAAGCCTAGTCCAGAGGGGTACTTTCTATAAAGCAGGATCAAATAGTTAGCCAGCTAATTTGCCTAAATATTCTGTTAACCTTTTATTTTTTTTAAAGATAATCTTGAAATGAACATGGTCTAATTGATTTGACAAACAAAAACACATATCTAAGTTTAGCTTTTCTTTCTTTTTTTAAAACTAGAAAGTCTGTAGTTATTTCTGGTTGCTTTTCAAAGTTTGCTGGGTAACTCATTAATCCTGCTTTGTACTATGCCACACTGGGCTAAAACACTCCATTGAGAACACCTCATACTATTGGCTTCAACTGTGTCTGGGAAACCGGCCCAGTTGTCAGTGTTATTTTATAAGGTCTGGGGAACATGGGCTACAATAAGGTAATGTTTTGTGTCAAGCACAGAGGAGAAACAGAATCATTATGTTTAGTGTGTTGTGATGGATACTTAGTGTGTGTGTCTCTACTCAGGCTCCTATGTACATGAGGGAGCATGCCAGAATGCACTTCACAGGATCTAAGACCCTGCAGACCAAGGTTAGTAGTAGGACTCTTTCACCTGCTGGGTTTACATCATCTATACCATTAAATGATGTTGCACTTCTCTCAAACAAAGGACCATATTAGATCAAACAAGGCAAGTATTCATGAAGAATCTCAAAGCAGGAGTGCTGATCGAGGTTCAGATCCTCCCCCTTTCCATTCATTATAATCTGCAAGGCCAAACTGATCCTAGATCAGCACTCCTCTGAGATGCTTTATGAATACAGGCCCTGTATAGCTGTGTTTACCAGAAGCATCCCAGTTTACCAGAATGTCTAGGTGCTATAAATGAGCTGGGGTTTGACTTGTCCAACTTGTTTACACCTTTCAGATCTACCAGGGCCTATTATAACTTGTCTAGGTGCTATAAATGTCTAGCTGGGGTTTGGACTTGTCTAGCTGGGGTTTGGCTGGGGTTTGGACTTGTCTAGCTGGGGTTTGGACTTGTCTAGCTGGGGTTTGGACTTGTCTAGCTGGGTTTCTAGTCTGGGGTTTGACTTGGGTTTGGACTTGTCTAGCTGGGGTTTGGACTTGTCTAGCTGGGGTTTGGACTTGTCTAGCTGGGGTTTGGACTTGTCTAGCTGGGGTTTGGACTTGTCTAGCTGGGGTTTGGACTTGTCTAGCTGGGGTTTGGACTTGTCTAGCTGGGGTTTGGACTTGTCTAGCTGGGGTTTGGACTTGTCTAGCTGGGGTTTGGACTTGTCTAGCTGGGGTTTGGACTTGTCTAGCTGGGGTTTGGACTTGTCTAGCTGGGGTTTGACTTGAGCTGGGGTTTGGACTTGTCTGGGGTTTGGACTTGTCTAGGTTTGGACTTGTCTAGCTGGGGTTTGGACTGGGGTTTGGACTTGTCTAGCTGGGGTTTGGACTTGTCTAGCTGGGGTTTGACTTGTCTAGCTGGGGTTTGGACTTGTTGTCGGTTTGGACTTGTCTAGCTGCGGTTTGGACTTGTCTAGCTGGGGTTTGGACTTGTCTAGCTGGGGTTTGGACTTGTCTAGCTGGGGTTTGGACTTGTCTAGCTGGGGTTTGGACTTGTCTAGCTGGGGTTTGGACTTGTCTAGCTGGGGTTTGGACTTGTCTAGCTGGGGTTTGGACTTGTCTAGCTGGGTTTGGACTTGTCTAGCTGGGGTTTGGACTTGTCTAGCTGGGGTTTGGACTTGTCTAGCTGGGGTTTGGACTTGTCTAGCTGGGGTTTGGACTTGTCTAGCTGGGGTTTGGACTTGTCTAGCTGGGGTTTGGACTTGTCTAGCTGGGGTTTGGACTTGTCTAGCTGGGGTTTGGACTTGTCTAGCTGGGGTTTGGACTTGTCTAGCTGGGGTTTGGACTTGTCTAGCTGGGGTTTGGACTTGTCTAGGGGTTTGGCTTGGTTTGGACTTGTCTGGGGTTTAGCTGGGTTTGGACTTGTCTAGCTGCGGTTTGGACTTGTCTAGCTGCGGTTTGGTTTGGACTTTGTCAACCTAGCTGGGGTTTGGACTTGTCTCCCTCTAAGCTGAAATAGGTTCTGTCCCATGTCTAGCTGTGGTTTAGGGGCGTAGATCAACCTAATCTCCTCTAAGCTTAGGTTCTGTATGTGGCACCCTATTCCCTTTATAGTGCACTATTTTATATAGGGAATATATACTACTTTATATAGGGTGGCATTTGGTATGTATCCATAGACTCATGTTGTGATGGAAACTAATAGCTCCTTTCTCACCCCCCCCCCCCCAGGATGATATGGACCTGTCATCTGTGACTGGTTTCCCTGCCCCTGTTCCCTGGAAGAGGTGTTGTGCTGACCCGTCTCAGTACCTGTCCCCCTCCTCGTCGTCCCAGGGCCAGCAGCACCACACAGAGGAGTCCCTGAAGGAGCTGTTCAGACACGTCCATGACAACATGCCCAACTCTGCCAAGAAGAAGAAACTCCTACGACAGGTACTCACTGCAGGACTGCTTCTTAATATTCTCTGTCCTCATCTCCATATTCCATACGAGGCAGATTTCACATTTCATGTAGATTAGAATGACTGGCTAAATCCCAGTATCCTGTCTCTTCATCCTACATCTCTTTCTCCTCCTCCTGCAGCTTGCTAAACAGACCACCCCGGCCTGGCCCCAGGGACACCCATCAACAACTATCAGCCCCCCCCGGCCCAGAGCAAGAAACACCCCCGCTCCCGCTCCTTCGGTGGATTCATCAAGGTGTCATTGTGTTTATGTGTACTTCACTTACAAGTGTAATATCCAATCAACATACTTTGTTGATGTATTTTGTAAATGTGTTACTTTGTATCCAACTTAGTATGTTGTAGTCACAATCTGCTACATCATAACTGTTCTGTCTATTGTATATGAGGATCTTTAAGGACAATTCCTCCCCTTTTCAACCTCCTATTCATTATGCCAAGCACCACCAGTGAAAACGGGCATTTCTACGTTCTATAGATTAAAAAGTTATCTATGACATTATCACAAAAACAAAAACTCCTGGTAAAGTAAAGGTTAAATAACTGTTCTGTCAACTATCCTACCCTCCTGATCAAATGAACCAATGAAAACAGAGGAGACATAAGGGGGACCAACAGGCGTTGGAGAGGCGGGGTAGACAGATCTCCCCGGAGATGGTTGCTGCGGCGATGGGACGGCTGGGAAAGGAGAACGTCGTCCTGCAGTCGGTGAGCGACATTGACAGACAAGGAGACCACACAAACACACTCCCTTGTCCACAGATTCCTTGTTTTTTTTCTAGATGTTCATGTGTGTGTGTGTGTGTGTGTGTGTGTGTGTGTGCGTGTGCGTGCGTGCGTGCGTGCGTGCGGGTGTGTGTGTGTGTGCGTCTCCAGGGGAACGGTCCGGTGACAGTGAATAATAGTACTCCAGTCGGGGTCAAGGCCTCTGACAGCATGGCCCTCAATAGAGAGAGGGGACTCAAACTATCAAAGGTATGATGCTTTTGGATTGATAACATGGCAATTCCCACTTTTTCTATAGACATTTACATGTGTTTTGCGTATGTTGTATGTCTTTCCTGATACACTTCAATGTCATCATTCAACATTACAATACAGCCACATCTTGTGAACTTTGTCTATTTTGTCTCATTCATATTCTTTCTCTTTTTCTTCTTGATCTCTCCGTCTCCCTCCAGGACTCTCCATCCATCTCCAGAATGTGTTGGTCTCCCTCCCTAGAAACGTCCATGTAGAGGATTGGTACTAGCAACACTGGACTTGTTATTTTTTTGTCATTTTTTTCTTCTTTCATCAAGTAAACTATATTGTACATTTCTAAATCTGTGACGAATACAACATTAGTCCCCAGCCAGACATGGGTTTCATCCCAATAATCTCTTCTTTCTCCTGAAGTGTGCACTTGTTCACTTCCCTCAATGTGTTTGAAAGGAAATGACTGGAATACCCATATGGAAACTCCTTCTAGCCCATGCCAACATAATCCAAGACTTTTACATTGTGTGGGGAGTAGTGAATGAGTGCACACTTCAGGGGGAGAGATTATTGGGACGTAACCCAGGAAAGTACAAGACCAACTCTGTTAAGTGTGGAGTCAGGGACAGGAGGGAGCTTTCTTTGGTCCGTTTGGGGTCTGAGTGCCACTCATAACTTGAAACAGTTTTGTTAGATACTTTTACAGTTGACCACTAGCTGAGCCTACATAGATACTGTTACAGTTGACCACTAGCTGAGCCTACATAGATACTTTTACAGTTGACCACTAGCTGAGCCTACATAGATACTTTTACAGTTGACCACTAGCTGAGCCTACATAGATACTTTTACAGTTGACCACTAGCTGAGCCTACATAGATACTGTTACAGTTGACCACTAGCTGAGCCTACATAGATACTGTTACAGTTGACCACTAGCTGAGCCTACATAGATACTTTTACAGTTGACCACTAGCTGAGCCTACATAGATACTTTTACAGTTGACCACTAGCTGAGCCTACATAGATACTACATAGATACTGACCACTAGCTGAGCCTTTACAGTTGACCACTAGCTGAGCCTACATAGATACTGTTACAGTTGACCACTAGCTGAGCCTACATAGATACTTTTACAGATGACCACTAGCTGAGCCTACATAGATACTGTTACAGTTGACCACTAGCTGAGCCTACATAGATACTGTTACAGTTGACCACTAGCTGAGCCTACATAGATACTTTTACAGTTGACCACTAGCTGAGCCTACATAGATACTTTTACAGTTGACCACTAGCTGAGCCTACATAGATACTTTTACAGTTGACCACTAGCTGAGCCTACATAGATACTTTTACAGTTGACCACTAGCTGAGCCTACATAGATACTTTTACAGTTGACCACTAGCTGAGCCTACATAGATACTGTTACAGTTGACCACTAGCTGAGCCTACATAGATACTTTTACAGTTGACCACTAGCTGAGCCTACATAGATACTTTTACAGTTGACCGCTAGCTGAGCCTACGTAGATACTTTTACAGTTGACCGCTAGCTAGCTGAGCCTACGTAGATACTTTTACAGTTGACCGCTAGCTAGCTGAGCCTACGTAGATACTTTTACAGTTGACCGCTAGCTAGCTGAGCCTACGTAGATTCTTTTACAGTTGACCGCTAGCTGAGCCTACATAGATTCTTTTACAGTTGACCACTAGCTGAGCCTACATAGATACTTTTACAGTTGACCGCTAGCTGAGCCTACATAGATACTGTTATCATTGACCGCTAGCTGAGCCTACATAGATACTTTTACAGTTGACCGCTAGCTGAGCCTACATAGATACTTTTACAGTTGACCGCTAGCTGAGCCTACATAGATACTTTTACAGTTGACCGCTAGCTAGCTGAGTCTACATAGATTCTTTTACAGTTGACCGCTAGCTGAGCCTACATAGATACTTTTACCGTTGACCGCTAGCTGAGCCTACATAGATATTTTTACAGTTGACCGCTAGCTGAGCCTACATAGATACTGTTATCATTGACCGCTAGCTGAGCCTACATAGATACTTTTACAGTTGACCGCTAGCTGAGCCTACATAGATACTGTTACCGTTGACCGCTAGCTGAGCCTACATAGATACTTTTACAGTTGACCGCTAGCTGAGCCTACATAGATACTTTTACAGTTGACCGCTAGCTGAGCCTACATAGATACTTTTACAGTTGACCGCTAGCTGAGCCTACATAGATTCTTTTACAGTTGACCGCTAGCTGAGCCTACATAGATACTGTTATCATTGACCGCTAGCTGAGCCTACATAGATACTTTTACAGTTGACCGCTAGCTGAGCCTACATAGATACTTTTACAGTTGACCGCTAGCTGAGCCTACATAGATTCTTTTACAGTTGACCGCTAGCTGAGCCTACATAGATACTTTTACAGTTGACCGCTAGCTGAGCCTACATGACCGCTAGCTAGCTGAGCCTATATTGTACAATATGTAAGTATCTTGTTTGTGTTTTCTGAATCTGGTGTTTGTACTACTCATCTGAAAATGTGTTTCTAATTGTACTAATATTTGAAGTCCCAAATGGTTGCCCTACACACAGCACACTGATGGGATGATTATATCCTCCTACAAAATGCTGATTAGCACCAGTCACATTCGTCTGGGGCCTTTTCCAAAAAGCGTGATCAATGAGTTAGCCAGCAAACTGACCCAAAATGCTTGAAATGGTTTGAAATGACTCAACAACAACAGAAACGACTATTATACAAATGTAGATGATTTTAATCAACCAGGAAATCAAGAGATATGAGGCAAAGGCTGTTAATCAAAGTTATCTGGCTGATGTATTAACCCTGCTTTCTGGAATACCCCACAGCTCTCATGGTGTCTAAAGGCCAGTGGGTTTACTGATACTGTCTGTTAGCTCAAATGACGCCACCGTTCCCTACATAGTGGACTATTGGCCAAAAGTAGTGCACTACACTTTATAGTAGTGCATGTGGTGGTGTTGGAGAAACACTGGCTCTGGGTTTTCTTGAATCTATATCATACAAATACAGGTCGATACATATTGGATGATGATGAAGAAATACGAGCTGAACAAACCAACCTTTCTGTAATGGTATTCGTGTTTGGGAGAGATGTAGGTAGGGCTTCATTTTGGGACGACTTTTAGGTAGGGCTTCATTTTGGGACGACTTTCTTTTTATTGTCTGAGATTTGTTTATTAACTGATATGAACTCCTCAATGTGTACAATGTCATATTTCACCTGCCTGGTTTGGCCTTTTGAGGTTTGATAGTACAATGATGTGATTATAATTGTATTTTTTTTTAACTGGAATGGGATTTGGGTGGATATTGGTTGGGACGCTAACGTTGTTGAAAGATTTTCTGGAAGTCTGAGATGGTTTTTGCTTTGTTGGAGAGGGACATTTGTAGTGACGGTGTCGATAGAGGATTCTCTTACAGTACCTTCATTGTTGCCCAGTCTGATACAAGTCTTCTTTATTGAGCGTGGATTGGGACATTTTGTTCTGGGTCATGTTCATTAGGCACCAAATAGAACAGGATGGATTCAAACTGGGAGGGACTACCTGGACATTGTCCAATAAGGAACCCTTATTTTCACTTTCCGTTGCAGAATGTTTTGAAAAGATTTTGTAGTGTACCCTAATGAACATGACATGACGTTGGTTTTAATGGGACTGTTTTTTTTTTGTTGAGGAAGTGTTAATGGGGAATGTGTGAGAATGGGTTTGTGGTAAGTTTTAAAGAGATGCGTGTGTTTTTCTACACATGAAATGAAAGACACTAGAAGCTTGTGCTGAGGTTATCAAGGTGGATTTGTTTTTTACTCTTGTTATTTTATCTGTGCTGGTCAAGTAGCCTACCTATTTTACATGGTAGTTTGTCCCCGCTTTTCTCTCTGTTACCTGAAGGTTTTCAGACAATCAAGGCCCAACACATTTTTTACGTGTCATTTTGAAAAGCTGAAAAGGTCATCTGGCCATTAGTGGTTGATACACACTGAGTCTTGCTATTTTGCGATCATCTTTATGATGTGAGTCAGTTCTAGATTACAGGATACATGTGGGCATTATCTTTTAATCTCCCTTATCATTTTTGTGTTAACGTGTGTATGTTGAAAGTCTTTGGTTTTGTCAGCCAATGTTGACCATGGTCTTAAATGTTGACACATCAAGTGTACAGTACTACTTGTTTATTTTTGTTCATTTTCATTCTGCCCTGTTGTCTGTGTCCCAAATGGAACCCTATTCCCTATATAGTGCACTACTTTAGAACAGGGCCCTATTCCCTGTACAGCGCACTACTTTAGACCAGGGCCCTCTTCCCTATATAGTGCACTACTTTAGAACAGGGCCCTATTCCCTATATAGTGCACTACTTTAGAACAGGGCCCTATTCCCTATATAGTGCACTACTTTGGAGCAGAGCTCTGTGCCCTGGTCAGAAGTAGTGCACTACATGGGGTGCAATTTGAGACGCAGGCATGGAGTTACATTAATGTCTACTATAATAAACATAGTAGACTGTAATCTCACATTGCTGCCTAGATTTCCTACCATGCATCTTCCTCTGTTCATATAAACCTGTTACCAGTCAGTCAGTGCCTTTTAATGTAAGGACATTTTAGCCTACCTTCACCTGTTGTGTTTTTGTTGTGTAAAATAAGATGCTTGTTTTTATTACCCTGTCAAATAGATGCATTGATTTACTACTGGTGCTATGGATTAAAACTATTTTTCTACATGTGGAAAGTCTCACTGCAGAACATAAAATGTTACATACACTGCTGCACCTTTCTTAAACATCCACTAGGTGGCATCCCGAGTCATTGACTAAGGAAGCGGTGTGGTGCTAAGGCATAGACCGAAACGTGTACCCAGCGGGGGACCCAGGACCGAGTTTGGGAAACCCTGCTATAGACCACTACATACTTATTGAGTATGTTATGCATGCACTTTAAATTTACATTTACGTCATTTAGCAGACGCTCTTATCCAGAGCGACTTACAATGCAGTCTACTCTTGAAAGAATATGAAGTATGATTTCACCTGCCCAGCTGTCACGGAAGTCAGGTTTCCATTGCCTTGTCTGTTTAGAACGCACATGCAATTGAAGGAGTAATTTATAGCAGCTTGAGCTTCTTGATATTTTGTAGTATAGGCCTATCCTGTTCTTGTTTGGGGTAGGTTAATATCAGAAGCAATTCATATTCCAGGGAACCACCTCCTTATGTATGTAATTATCTCATAACGGTCTATAATGTAAACATTGGTTGTGATATTCATAGTCCTGATGATTTTTCCGCAGACGCCCCACGCGTATTTGACTACCGCAGGCGAACGGTGCCATTGATATTGCCGTTTTCGTAATTGTTCATTGTAGAAATTGAGCGGTTTTTTCTTAATTCCAACCTGTCTCTTCGATTCACCGTTAACTCTGCCGAGCGAAGCGGAAACGCAGTAAGATTGAACCTAGCGCACATTAAGGCTCTCTGCGCGCTCTACCTTGCGCCCCTTTGCGTCGCATCTGCTCCCCTTCCAGCGCGCGATCAATTCAGACGCGCCTCTGATGAAATTAAAAGCGACCCACCGGCGTCCCCGCGCACTCAGAAACCTAATGTTGTATTAGGAGCTCAAACGGGGGTCCTTCCAGCGCATGTAAACATCGAGGTTCTCTCTTTGTTGTCGGTCTGGGTGCAGTGACTCATTCTATTCATCATGCACAATAGAGCCGCTGTGGCGCGTTTTCCCCGTGGCCAGTTTGTATTCGATAAAGTTTACTGTGTTTGTTTTGCGTGTGAGAGGAGAGTAGCCTTGTGAAATCAAACAGACTACAGACCATGGGATGGACTAACATAATAGAGAAAAAGACAGAATCATGTATGTAATATTGAATTCTAGAGGGTTTGGTATCTGGTAGTTATATACACACTAAATTAAAAACCTGTCCCCTCGTTTGAATTTCAAAGACTCATGATCCTTATTATGAATTAAAAGCAGGCTCTTTGTCCAGCAGGGAGCATCCATTGGTGCCAGTCAAAAGAAACCAACCACTTTCCAATCCTGCAATAGAGTAACTAAATACAGTAATACAAATCATTTATACAGTTAACTACATGAAACGTTTATCGAAGCCACCATTCCATGGTAGAGGAAAAATAGAGATAATTGTGAGAGTATGATATCCCCCCCTCTACATCCAGGCCCATGCAGCCTCGGGCTGTGTTCCCCCCCTGGGGAGGAGACCAAAAGCGGGCAGCACAGGAAGGGAGACAGGCTACTGTCACTGGAAGTGGCTCTCACTACTACTGCTGCTGCCAGGAGAGAAAGAATGGATGTGAGTTCACACAGGGTTCTGGGAGGTGTGTGCCTGTGTGTGTGTGGCTTGAGGGGGTGTTGTGTGGGAGGAGTCTCTCAGCTATTATTTGTAGAACCTTTTGATGGATGATTGCTGAGAGAGAGGGAGGGTGAGAGTCCTTGTTTTTGGTCGTTCACTGTTCCCTCTTCTACAGGCAGAGAGCACAATGAGTCAATGAAAGCTGAAGGGAAGAGGAGTATTGTACAGCAGAGAGGAGAGAGAGAGATCACTGTACAGCAGAGAGGAGAGAGAGAGATCACTGTACAGCAGAGAGGAGAGAGAGAGATCACTGTACAGCAGAGAGGAGAGAGAGAGGGAGCACAACCAAGAAGACGAGAGCACGAGAGAGAGATAGAAAGAAGGAAAGCTTTTTGGACAGAGGTCTAAACCAGATAATAAAGAGAACGTCTGGTTTTAAAGCCAGGCTGGGATGAAGTATCAGTGACAGGTCATCTGAGGACTGACTACTTCACCTCTCTCTTTCTGCAAGGTGGTTTTCTGATCTTCCCTTTTCCATTAGGAACATTTGGACCATTTTCAACTCTCCACTCGGTCTCTGGTCAGGGGATCTTGCTAGCCGCAGTAACCCAGGTCTCTGGAGCCCTGAGTGGGGTTGAGGTAGAGGAGCCTTGTCTCTGGTTGCTGGTGCTTTGGGGCTGGAGGAGAGAATGGACATGCCAAGGAGATCCATGGCTGGAGCCGGGTCAGGGGGCTGTGGAGCCAGGCTAGACCACGTTGGGGTGGCCCGGGCTGGGCTGTGGCTGCTGCTGTGGGGGTGCCTGCTGGGGGCTGGCGGGGTGGAGGCATGCCCTTCTCTGTGTACCTGTGTGGGAGCCACGGTGGACTGCCACGGCCTGGGGGTCCGGAACATCCCCAAGAATATCCCCAGGAGCACAGAGAGACTGTGAGTACTGGTGGGGTGTGTGTGTTCCTGTTTATGAGCGTGTCGTAGTGTGTGTAACAAACTATCAATGTGACTTATTGCCTGTGTGTGTGTGGGTTCCTGTGTGGCATATCATGTCATGGTGTATGCCAGTCTGGTTAACTTCAAACACACTCAGCTCAGGGTTGTATCAATACCAGTGCCTTTCCACTTGACCCCTTGTCCCTTATATAGTCAGCATCCCAAATTGCACTCTATTCCCTATTTAGTGCACTACTTTTGACCAGACTCTCTCTATAGTCTACAACACCAGTAATATCCAGCTAGAGACTCTCTACTATAGTTTACAACACCAGTAATATCCAGCTAGAGACTCTCTACTATAGTCTACTACACCAGTAATATCCAGCTAGAGACTATCAACTATAGTCTACAACACCAGTAATATCCAGCTAGAGACTCTCAAATATAGTCTACAACACTAATAATATCCAGCTAGAGACTCTCTACTATAGTCTACAACACCAGTAATATCCAGCTAGAGACTCTCTCTACTATAGTCTACAACACCAGTAATATCCAGCTAGAGACTCTCTACTATAGTCTACAACACCAGTAATATCCAGCTAGAGACTCTCTACTATAGTCTACAACACCAGTAATATCCTGCTAGAGACTCTCTCTACTATAGTCTACAACACCAGTAATATCCAGCTAGAGTCACCCCATGTACTGTGCAGTTAGTCAACCCTTGTGCAGGGGTTCTCCAACCTCTCCTCAGGGACCCCCAAGTCGTTCCTTGTTTTTAAAAATCTATTCCAGAGCACCACTGATTCAACTAATCATCAGACCGTCGACTAGGTAAACCAGGTGAGATTAGTTCAGGGTTACAACAGAAGGGTGTAACGTCTGAGGGTCCGTGAGGAGAGGTTGGAGAACCACTGTCCTAGTGCACTTACTCAATGCCCACCAATCACACTAGCTGAACACACAGTCAGTACTTTCTCAGCCACGATAGGGCTCAAACAGGCTCATTCCTCTCTCTCTCTCACTCAAACTCTGTCTCTCTGTGTCACTCTCACTCACTCTCTCCACCTCCTTCTGTGTGTTTGTTTGTGTCCCTCTTGGTGTGTGTGAGGGTTTGGATCTTGGGGAGGCTTAACATCATGTACTGTCTGTCTCAGGTCTGGAGTGCATGTGTGTGAATTATTAATGGTCCCAGGGGGCAGTGTGTGTCTGTGGGTCAGTGAAGCCTCTGAGTGGGTATTGTAGACACAGTGCCCTATTCCTCTCTCTGTAGAGGAATCACAACAATGATGATGTCATAGTGTGATGACTGTATTCCAGAGGTTCTTCATCCCGGGTGTCGCGTTTGAGTTTTTCCGCTAGCAGCACTACACATCTGATTCCACGAATCAGAGGTTTGATGATGAGTTGATTCGTGGAATCAGATGTGTAGTGCTGCTAGGGGAAAACCAAAACAATCTGCCCCCCCCCCCCCCCGTTGTGTACCCGGGACCAGGATTCAGAAACACTGATGTGTTGTTCAGTGATACAGTAGCTGACCTGTGTCAGATACAAACACCTGTCCTCGTCAAGCCATGCATGAGGACCTGACCCACTAGACTACAGTCAGGGAGGTTAGACTATGTGCCGGTGTCACTGTGGTCTCTAAGGGGTTGGTGATCCAGCTACAAGATATCCCCTAATACAGTAGCTCAGTACATCCACGACAGCCATAGTCATGTCGTTGTCTGATAGAGTTGGTTCAATCTCCAACAGAACTGAACCAGGGTTCATCTAGCAGTGCTGATCAAGGATCACGTTTCAACTCTTATTCATTATGACCTGAAAAGCCAAACTGATCCTAGATCAGCAGTCTTGTTGTGAGAAGCGTTGTGAATACGGGTCAGTCTAGTAGTAGTAGTAGGTCATTACAGGATGGGGTGTGTTAAACCTCTTGTCTGATAATTAGCATGTCAAGTGTAAAGTGATCTGTGTGTCAGGGAGGTATATTGGGAACACACACACACACACACACACACACACACACACACACACACACACACACACACACACACACACACACACACACACACACACACACACACACACACACACACACACACACACACACACACACACACACACACACACACACACACACACACACACACACACACACACACACACACACACACACACACACACACACACACACACACACACACACACACACACACACACACACACACACACACACACACACACACACACACACACACACACACACACCCGTGGGGTCCCGGGGCAATAAGAGGGTGATTCATCATGGTAACTCCACCAGTCAAACAATATTCCTCCCCACTCCCTGGGGTATTGTCAAGGCAACGGTGAAAAATGGCTAACGCCTTGGGCTCCCGGGAACCGTTATTTGAATGGGGTGGAGGGGTGGGGTGGAGGGAGGGAGGGAGGGGGGACAATATTGTCCATACCAGCCGACAATATGCTTCCAACTTTGAACAAAGCAGTGCTGACAACAAAAGCCTGGTTTGATTTGAAATGGGACCTAAACTGAACCTTATTGTGGGGTTCAAGTGGGGTAGATATTATAGAGGGTTGGTATTGTTAGGTTCAAGTGGGGTAGATATTATAGAGGGTTGGTATTGTAGGTTCAAGTGGGGTAGATATTATAGAGGGTTGGTATTGTTAGGTTCAAGTGGGGTAGATATTATAGAGGGTTGGTATTGTGAGGTTCAAGTGGGGTAGATATTATAGAGGGTTGGTATTGTGAGGTTCAAGTGGGGTAGATATTATAGAGGGTTGGTATTGTGAGGTTCAAGTGGGGTAGATATTATAGAGGGTTGGTATTGTGAGGTTCAAGTGGGGTAGATATTATAGAGGGTTGGTATTGTTAGGTTCAAGTGGGGTAGATATTATAGAGGGTTGGTATTGTGAGGTTCAAGTGGGGTAGATATTATAGAGGGTTGGTATTGTTAGGTTCAAGTGGGGTAGATATTATAGAGGGTTGGTATTGTGAGGTTCAAGTGGGGTAGATATTATAGAGGGTTGGTATTGTGAGGTTCAAGTGGGGTAGATATTCTAGAGGGTTGGTATTGTGAGGTTCAAGTGGGGTAGATATTCTAGAGGGTTGGTATTGTGAGGTTCAAGTGGGGTAGATATTCTAGAGGGTTGGTATTGTGAGGTTCAAGTGGGGTAGATATTATAGAGGGTTGGTATTGTGAGGTTCAAGTGGGGTAGATATTCTAGAGGGTTGGTATTGTGAGGTTCAAGTGGGGTAGATATTATAGAGGGTTGGTATTGTAGTCAGACATGCAAAACAGAATGACACATCTGCTGTAATTTAGAAATATCTAACTATTACACACACATTTATTTGAGAAGAACTTCATTAGTCAGAGTCCTGGCTTTCCCTGACAACTGTAGGGCTTTCCCTGACTACTGTAGGGCTTTCCCTGACTACTGTTGGGCTTTCCCTGACTACTGTAGGGCTTTCCCTGACTACTGTTGGGCTTTCCCTGACTACTGTAGGACTATCCCAGTGTGTTTACTGTGGGACTATCCCAGTGTGTCTACTGTGGGACTATCCTAGTGTGACTATCCCAGTGTGTCTACTGTGGGACTATCCCATTGTGTCTACTGTTGGACTATCCCAGTATGTCTACTGTGGGACTATCCACTATCCCAGTGTGTCTACTGTGGGACTAACCCAGTGTGTCTACTGTGGGACTAACCCAGTGTGTCTACTGTAGGACTATCCCAGTGTGTCTACTGTGGGACTAACCCAGTGTGTCTTCCGTAGGACTATCCCGGTGTGTCTACTGTAGGACTATCCCGGTGTGTCTACTGTAGGACTACCCCAGTGTGTCTACTGTAGGACTACCCCAGTGTGTCTACTGTAGGACTACCCCAGTGTGTCTACTGTAGGACTACCCCAGTGTGTCTACTGTAGGACTACCCCAGTGTGTCTATTGTAGGACTATCCCAGTGTGTCTACTGTAGGACTATCCCAGTGTGTCTACTGTAGGACTACCCCAGTGTGTCTACTGTAGGACTACCCCAGTGTGTCTATTGTAGGACTATCCCAGTGTGTCTACTGTAGGACTATCCCAGTGTGTCTACTGTAGGACTACCCCAGTGTGTCTACTGTAGGACTACCCCAGTGTGTCTATTGTAGGACTATCCCAGTGTGTCTACTGTAGGACTATCCCAGTGTGTCTACTGTAGGACTACCCCAGTGTGTTTACTGTAGGACTACCCCAGTGTGTCTATTGTAGGACTATCCCAGTGTGTCTACTGTAGGACTATCCCAGTGTGTCTACTGTAGGACTATCCCAGTGTGTCTACTGTAGGACTACCCCAGTGTGTCTACTGTGGGACTATCCCAGTGTGTCTACTGTAGGACTATCCCAGTGTGTCTACTGTAGGACTATCCCAGTGTGTCTTCTGTGGGACTATCCCAGTGTGTCTACTGTAGGACTATCCCAGTGTGTCTACTGTGGGACTATCCCAGTGTGTCTACTGTAGGACTATCCCAGTGTGTCTACTGTAGGACTACCCCAGTGTGTCTACTGTAGGACTACCTCAGTGTGTCTACTGTAGGACTATCCCAGTGTGTCTACTGTAGGACTACCCCAGTGTGTCTACTGTAGGACTACCCCAGTGTGTCTACTGTAGGACTATCCCAGTGTGTCTACTGTAGGACTATCCCAGTGTGTCTACTGTAGGACTATCCCAGTGTGTCTACTGTAGGACTATCCCAGTGTGTCTACTGTAGGACTATCCCAGTGTGTCTACTGTAGGACTACCCCAGTGTGTCTACTGTAGGACTATCCCAGTGTGTCTACTGTAGGACTATCCCAGTGTGTCTACTGTAGGACTATCCCAGTGTGTCTACTGTAGGACTATCCCAGTGTGACTATCCCAGTGTGTCTACTGTCGGACTATCCCATTGTGTCTTCCGTAGGACTATCCCAGTGTCTCTACTGTAGGACTATCCCAGTGTGTCTACTGTAGGACTATCCCAGTGTGTCTACTGTAGGACTATCCCAGTGTGTCTTCCGTAGGACTATCCCAGTGTGTCTTCGGTAGGACTATCCCAGTGTGTCTACTGTAGGACCATCCCAGTGTGTCTTCCGTAGGACTATCCCAGTGTGTCTTCCGTAGGACTATCCCAGTGTGTCTTCGGTAGGACTATCCCAGTGTGTCTTCGGTAGGACTATCCCAGTGTGTCTTCCGTAGGACTATCCCAGTGTGTCTGCTGTAGGTTTTTGGACATTTTCTATAAAGTGGGACCATTTCTCTCTACCTTTTGTTAAGGACTACAGTATTATTAACAGAGAGTGTCTGCTCTAGCTAATGGGATTTCTTGTAGTGTGTGTGTGTTGACACCAGCTTATTGTCATGTCATTAAGAGGTCAAAGGTCATGGACCCCCACTCTGAGTCTGAGACTTGGACCCCTGTCCTTCTCCACTATGGGAAACTTAAATAAATCCCTCCGGTTTGTATGTGTGTTCGGTATCAGAGAAGGGGATCTCTGTTCAGCTCCTGGAAGTTTAAACCCAAACAAATCTCTGCAAGGCTTGGAGCCACCGGCAGCGGTCACACACACCAGATGGAAAACACACACTGCGTGTGTTTATGTATGTATGTGTGTGTGTGTGTGTGTGTGTGTGTGTGTGTGTGTGTGTGTGTGTGTGTGTGTGTGTGTGTGTGTGTGTGTGTGTGTGTGTGTGTGTGTGTGTGTGTGTGTGTGTGTGTGTGTGTGTTTCTGTAGTGACTCTGAGATGTCTCTGTGTCTTTTATTTATCTGTCTGTGTTTTTCTGATGTATAGACACTTGGCTCTCTGTGTGTTCATACATGTGCATTTGTGTTTTTGAGTTTGTGTGTTCATTTAGGGGCTAGAAGTGATGTTAGTATGTGTTTTTGAGTTTGCGTGTTCATTTAGGGGCTAGAAGTGATGTTAGTATGTGTTTTTGAGTTTGCGTGTTCATTTAGGGGCTAGAAGTGATGTTAGTATGTGTTTTTGAGTTTGCGTGTTCATTTAGGGGCTAGAAGTGATGTTAGTATGTGTTTTTGAGTTTGCGTGTTCATTTAGGGGCTAGAAGTGATGTTAGTATGTGTTTTTGAGTTTGTGTTCATTTAGGGGCTAGAAGTGATGTTAGTATGTGTTATTTGGTTTGTGTGTTCATTTAGGGGCTAGAAGTGATGTTAGTATGTGTGTTTGAGTTTGCGTGTTCATTTAGGGGCTAGAAGTGATGTTAGTATGTATTTTTGAGTTTAGGGGCTAGAAGTGATGTTATTTGGTTTGTGTGTTCATTTAGGGGCTAGAAGTGATGTTAGTATGTGTTTTTGAGTTTGCGTGTTCATTTAGGGGCTAGAAGTGATGTTAGTATGTGTTATTTGAGTTTGCGTGTTCATTTAGGGGCTAGAAGTGATGTTAGTATGTGTTATTTGGTTTGGGTGTTCATTTAGGGGCTAGAAGTGATGTTAGTATGTGTTATTTGGTTTGGGTGTTGGCTGAGCTGCTAAACAAGTGTGCCGGCCGAGGTTAACTATACAGCGGTAACTCTCCTCGCCACATTAGCTTCGCCCTCATGTGGGTGCTAACAAGCTAGCAAGCATGCTAAGTTGTGCTACATATCAACAGCCACTGCAAGCCAATCCAGTAGGGGGTGGAAGCTATAGTAAGCTTCGATTGGTCACTCGCGCCGCGATATCGCGGAGGAATTAAGTAGAATTAAGCTTTCCCTAACTTTAGTCATACTCCGTTCAGCTCCCTCAACCATGCTCACTTCACCAAACAGTACCCCGCCCCCTCTGCTTCTCTCGCTTTCCTTCCATTCAAAATGAATGGCTTCCGATGTTTTCACGGTATGATGCTGCTGTATCGTCAACCCGGGCCAAGAGTGGATTAGCGGTTAGCGCGCGGTGGCGGCTAGCAGGGGGTAAGAGAGATAAAGGGAAATAGATTAGACAGAGATGAGACGCCGTGGGGGGCTGATACCTCTGGCTCCACTCCGTCACATGACTTCTTAGACGCTCACTCTATCCCTGTGGTATAATGTGCTTAAGTAAAAAGTACTACTTAAGTCATTTTTATGGGTATCTGTACTTACTTTTACTTCATTACATTCCTAAAAAAAAAAAAATTACTTTTTACTCCATACATTTTCCCTGACACCCAAAAGTACTTGTTATATTTTTTGTGCTTAGCAGGACAGGAAAATTGTCAAAATGTCACACTTATCAAGAGAACATCCCTGGTCATCCCTACTGCCTCTGATCTGGCGGACTCATTAAACACAGATGCTTCGTTTGTAAATGATATCTGAATGTTGGAGTGTGCCCCTGGTCATCCCTACTGCCTCTGATCTGGCAGACTCATTAAACACAGATGCTTCGTTTGTAAATGATGTCTGAATGTTGGAGTGTGCCCCTGGTCATCCCTACTGCCTCTGATCTGGCAGACTCATTAAACACAGATGCTTCGTTTGTAAATGATGTCTGAATGTTGGAGTGTGCCCCTGGTCATCCCTACTGCCTCTGATCTGGCAGACTCATTAAACACATGCTTCGTTTGTAAATGATGTCTGAATGTTGGAGTGTGCCCCTGGTCATCCCTACTGCCTCTGATCTGGCAGACTCATTAAACACATGCTTCGTTTGTAAATGATGTCTGAATGTTGGAGTGTGCCCCTGGTCATCCCTACTGCCTCTGATCTGGCAGACACATTAAACACATGCTTCGTTTGTAAATGATGTTGGAAATGATGTCTGATCTGGCAGACTCATTAAACACATGCTTCGTTTGTAAAAAGTTGTTGGAGTGTGCCCCTGGTCATCCCTACTGCCTCTGATCTGGCAGACTCATTAAACACATGCTTCGTTTGTAAATGATGTTGGAGTTGTTGGAGTGTGCCCCTGGATCCCATTTGATTAATATAAGGAATTTGAAATGATTTAGACTCATACATTTTAGCAATTACATTTAATTTTGATACTTAATTAAGTATGTTTAAAACCAAATACTTTTAGACTTTTACTCAAGTTGTATTTTACTGGGTGACTTTTACTTTTCCTTTTTAACTTGTTTTTTCATTTTCTGTTAAAGTATCTTTACTTTTACTCAAGTATGACAGATCTCAATTTGGACTGTCTCCTGTAATCATCGTGTGTGTGTGTTTAGTCAGTGTGCTAACAGCAGAATGGTTATGCAGCTGCTCCATGTAGTTCCAGTGTATTTAGGAGCAGCTGTGACTCGCTGCATCTGACACACATCACAGACCATTGAAGGAGAGACAACCACAGAGATAACACATTAACTGTTAGTTCATTGTGTTTATCTTGATGATGGTAATACACATGGACACACACACGCACCCACGCACACAAACTGCATAGGGCCCATGTGTGGCCAATCAGTGCAGACAACTCGTTTTAATCCGCTAATCAATCTAGCATCTGGGCGCTCGTGAAACCGGATTTTAAAAATCCATCAGATATTGACTGAATATTAGCACATTTTACTGGCACGGGCAAATAATGGAGCTCAGGGATTTTAGTAGGAATTCAGGTATTCTATTTATTGTCAAATTTATTTTGGGGTTTGTTGTAGAATGCACAAAAATGTAAACACAACATGCAACAATTTCAAAGATTTGACTGAGTTCATATAAGGCATTAATCTATGGATTTCACATCACTGGGAATACAGATATGCACCTGTTGGTCACAGATACCTTAAAAAAAGGGTAGGGGCGTGGATCAGAAAACCAGTCAGTGTCTGGTGTGACCACCTTTTGCCTCATGCAGCGAGACACATCTCCTTCACATAGAGTTGATAAGGCTGTTGATTGTGGCCTGTGGAATGTTGTCCCACTCCTATTCAATGGCTGTGCGAAGTTGTTGGATATTGGCTTGAACTGGAACACTCTGTCGTACACGTCCATCCAGAGCATCCCAAACATGCTCAATGGGTGACGTCTGGTATGAAAGCCATGGAAGAACTGGGACATTGTGTATAGCCACTTACGACACGGGGCCGTGCTGAAACATGAGGTGATGATGGCAGATGAATGGCAGGACAATGGGCCTCAGGATCTCATCCCGGTATCTCTGTGAATTCAAATGGCCATCGACAAAATATAATTGTGCTTGTTCTCCGTAGCTTATGCCTGCCCATACCATAACCCCACCGCCACCATGGGACACTCTGTTCCCAACGCTGCATCGAACTGCAGTCGGGTCAAGACCTTGGTGAGGATGACGAGCTTCCCTGAGACAGATTCCAGTTCTCAGTTTTTTGGTCAATTCTTTCCAGTAATTATTTTTTAGTTTTCTCATGATTTGGTTGGGTCTAATAGAGTTGCTGT